>NC_045967.1:60105410-60140410 GCF_010909765.2 Amblyraja radiata | reverse complement strand
TTCTCCCCACCCTGTAAGGATTCCATCCCCTATTCCCAGATGAGGTGCTCCATACCAGGTCTTCGGAAATGTCTTCAATCTTTATGGAATGGGGGTTCCCCTCTCCCATCACAGATGAGGCCCTCACTAGGGTCTCCTTGGTTCCCTGCAGCTCTGCCCATGCTCCCCCTCCCCCCAGTCGCAACAGGAAGAGAGTCGCTAAAGTGCTCGCCCTTAACCCCTTCAGCCGTCGCAAACACCACATAATCCTCCAACATTTTCACCACCTCCAACAGGATCCCACCACTGGCCACATCTTCCCATTTCCACCGCTTTCCGCTTTTCGCAGAGAGCGTTCCCTCCGCAACACCTTGGTCAACTCATCCTTTCCCACCCAAACCACACCCTGCCCAGGTACTTTCCGCTGTAACCGCAGGAGATGCAGCTCCTGTCCCTATACCTCCCCCTCAACTCCGTCCAAGGACCCTGACAGTCTTTTTATGTGAGGCAGAGGTTCACTCTCACCTCCTCAAACCTCATCTACTGTATCTGCTGTTCCAGGTGTGGAATCCTGTATATCGGTGAGACCAAACACAGGCTCTGTGATCATTTTGTTGAACCATATATAACCATATATAACCTTATAACAATTACAGCACGGAAACAGGCCATCTTGGCCCTTCAAGTCCGTGCCAAACACTTATTCTCCCCTAGTCCCATCTACCTGGAAAGGTTAAGTAGGCTGGAACTCTACTCTTTGGAGTTTAGAAGAATGAGAGGCGATCTCATTGAAACATATAAGATCGTGAGGGGCCTTGATCGGGTGGATGCACCGAGGATGTTCCCAATGATCGGGGAAACTAGAACTAGGGGACATAGTTGCAGAATAAGGGGGGCTCTTTTAAAACTGAGATGAGGAAGAACTTCTTCACCCAGAGGGTGGTTAATTTATGGAATTCACTGCCCCAGGGAGCAGTGGAAGCAGAAACATTAAATATATTTAAATCTAAAATAGATGGTTTTTTAGCTGCCAAGGGGATAAGGGGCTACGGGGAGAGGGCAGGGATATGGACCTAGGTATGGTTAGTATAGTAAGACCTGAGTGATCTCCTGGACAAGTGTCGATCGCCTGGATTGGGGTCGGAGAGGAATTTCCCGGATTTTTTTCCCGAATTGGACCTGGGTTTTTATCCGTTTTTTTGCCTCCCCCAGGAGATCACGCGGTTCTTGGGGTGGAGAGGGGAGATAGCGGTATAAAGGGGAGGGTAGTGTCTTGTGTTCTGTGTCTTGTGTCTACTGTTTGTGGGTAAGGGTGTCTGTTTAGTGTTCAGCCATGAGCGAATGGCGGTGCGGGCTCGACGGACCTGATGGTCTACTCTCGCACCTACTTTCTATGATTCTATGATTCTACCTGCACTCAGACCATAACCCTCCATTCCTTTCCCATCCATATACCTATCCAATTTATTTTTAAATGATAAAATCGAACCTGCCTCCATCACTTCCACTGGAAGCTCATTCCACACAGCCACCACTCTCTGAGTAAAGAAGTTCCCCCTCATGTTACCCCTAAACTTCAGTCCCTTAATTCTCAAGTCATGTCCCCTTGTTTGAATCTTCCCTACTCTCAATGGGAAAAGCTTATCCATGTCAACTCTGTCTATCCCACTCATCATTTTAAAGACCTCTGTCAAGTCCCCCCTTAACTTTCTGCGCTCCAAAGAATAAAGACCTAACTTGGTCAACCTTTCTCTGTAACTTAGTTGCTGAAACCCAGGCTACATTCTAGTAAATCTCCTCTGTACTCTCTCTATTTTGTTGACATCCTTCCTATAATTAGGCGACCAAAATTGTACACCATACTCCCGAATTGGTCTCACCAATGCCTTGTACAATTTTAACATTACATCCCAGCTTCTATACTCAGTGCTCTGATTTATAAAGGCTAGCACCCCAAAAGCTTTCTTTATCACCCTATCTACATGAGATTCCACCTTCAAGGAACTATGCACAGTTATTCCTAGATCCCTCTGTTCGACTGCATTCCTCAATTCGCTACCATTTACCATGTACATCCTATTTTGATTTGTGCTGCCAAGATGTAGCACCTCACACCTATCAGCATTAAACTCCATCTGCCATCTTTCAGCCCATTTTTCCAAATGGCCAAATCTCTCTGTAGGCTTTTGAAATCTGCTTCATTATCCACAACACCCCCTATCTTAGTATCATCTGCATACTTACTAATCCAAATTACCACACCATCATCCAGATCATTGATGTACATGACAAACAACAGTGGACCCAACACAGATCCCTGAGGCACCCCACTAGTCACCTCCCTCCAACCTGACAAACAGCCATCCACCATTACTCTCTGGCATCTCCCATTCAGCCACTGTTGAATCCATCTTGCTAATCCACCATTAATACCCAACAATTGAACCTTCTTAACCAACCTTCCATGAGGAGCTTTGTCAAAGGCCTTACTAAAGTCCATATAGACAACATCCACTGCTTTACCCTCATCAATTTCCCTAGTAACCTCTTCAAAAAATTCAAGAAGATTAGTCAAACATGACCTTCAAGGCACAAATCCATGCTGACTGTTCCTAATCAGTCGCTGTTTAGCCAGATGCTTATATATATTATCTCTAAGTATCCTTTCCATGAATTTGCCCACCACTGACGTCAAACTAACAGGTCTATGATTGCTTGGTTTACTCTTAGAACCCTTTTTAACAATGGAACAACATGCACAGTACGCCAATCCTCCGGCACTATTCCCGTTTCTAATGACATTTGAAATATTTCTGTCATAGCCCCTGCTATTTCTACACTAACTTCCCTGAATGTCCTAGGGAATATTCTGTCAGGGCCTGGAGACATATCCACGTTTATATATTTCAAAAGTGTCAGTACTTCTTCTTCTTTGAAACTCATAGTATCCATAGCTACTCTACTTGTTTCCCTTACCTCACATAATTCAATATCCTTCTCCTTGGTGAATACCGAAGAAAATAAACTGTTCAATATCTCCCCCATCTCTTTTGGCTCCGCAGATAGCTGTCCACTCTGTCTCTCTAATGGACCAATTTTATCCCTCGTTATCCTTTTGCTATTAATATAGCTGTAGAAACCCTTTGGATTTACTTTCACCTTACTTGCCAAAGCAACCTCATATCTTCTTTTAGCTTTTCTAATTTCTTTCTTAAGATTCTTTTCACATTCGGTATACTCCTCAAGCACCTCATTTACTCCATGCTGCTTAAAATTATTGTAGACCTCTCTCTTTTGCCGAACCGTGTCCAAGTTCCTTTGAAAACCAGGGCTCTTTCCAATGTTTACTATTTCCTTTCAACCGAACAGGAACATAAAGATTCTGTACGCTTAAAATTTCCCCTTTAAATGTCCTCCCAAAAAGCAAAATGTCCCAATTCACTCCTTACGCATCTGATCAAAGTTAGCCTTTCTCCAATCAAAAATCTCAACCCTTGGTCCAGTTCAGACCCTCTCCATCTATATTACTAAAAGTCTGTTCTTGACCGGTTTTGGCCATCTGTGCTGCGATTTCCGAGAGAACGCCGCCACCTACGGCCGTCATTTTTGGCCACCTTACTCAGAGCCCCCTCCGCCGTACGTGCGCCAAGGATTTTTCTTGTCGATGAAAAATGACAGAGATCACTTCCGGTGACGCCATGCTGGACTAGCGGTCGCAACTTTTAACTCCGCTGCTGTAAATTCGCGATTTTTCGCGTTAAAATCGGGTCTGGAGGTCGGGACCAATTCAAAAAACTTACCGGAGCACCGGGACGTCGCGCTGATGACGTCATCAGTAAGCGCTGTGATTAAAACGGAGGATAAAGGCTTTTAAATGAAAAAAACATCTCCAGCTCAGAGCCCTCAGAGAACAATCTCAAAACAACTGCTGAAAAACCCAGAAAACTGAAGAACAGACCTCTGAAGTGGATTCTGGAATGGCTACAAGATCCAAGACTGAGATGGCTACTAAGGAGAAAAATGAAATGGAGGAGATAAAGAACTCGGTAAGAGAACTGAGAAAGGATATTGAGGCTGGAAACTCAAAAATGATGGAAAATATTAATGTTAAATTGATGGAAAATATGTCGAACATCAATGCTGGTAATCAAAAAGTTATTGACTGCATTGGCATTATACAAAAACGAATTGAGGATGTGCATGAAGAGTTAATGGGGAGAATTATTAAAGGGGAAGAAGAAACTAAGAAGAAATTTGAGGCTGTGAATGTAATTGTTTCTTCACAAGTAACTGCAATGAAAGACATGGAAACAGTTGTTGAACAAATGGCTGAAGATATGCAGGGAATGAAGCTAGAACTAGACAGCCTCAAGAGTCAACTGGCGAAAGTCTCAGATAAATGTCTTGATCTCGAAGTTCGCTCACGACGCCAAAATTTACGAATACTGGGAGTAACAGAAGGAGCAGAGGGAAACAACGCCCGTGAGTTCACTGCCACCCTAATCAAACATGTACTCAATCTACCTGTGGAACCGGAAATTGGCACATCGAATACCTAGATTTAGTGCAGAGAGGCGGCGCCGACTTTGTCATCGGGAGCCTGGGAGCTCCAAACCGGTGCGGCCTTGTCAGCTTCGGTAGTCGCGGGCTCCAACCAGGATGCGGCCGTTCCAGGTGGCCCAGCCGCCGAAAGGACTCTCCCGACGCCGGGGCAAGACCACCCGGTGAGAACGGCCAGGGACATCGGGCCTCCGTAGAGGCAACTGCGGTGGCCTCAATAGGCCTGACTTTGGGGTGAACATGGGGTGGGGACTGGACATTGTGCCTTCCTCCACAGTGCGCTACCCACTGTGGGGGGATGATTTTTTTTGTCTAATTGTAGTCTTGTAGGTCTGTGTCCAAGATGGCTGCCGTGAAGAGAGAGTGGACGCTGGCGCGCTTTGGCTGCCGCTGCTCCCTCTTCACACTGTGTTTTTGATTTTCTGTTTTTGGATTGAATCCTGTTTTTAATTTGTGTCTCTCTGATGTCTTTATTACTTGTTATATTCCGATTATATGTTATTCCGATATACTATGTAAGGTGTCCTTGAGATGTTTGAAAGGCGCCCATTAAATAAAATTTATTATTATTATTATTAGATTTAAGCCAAGATCACAAGCAGATCCAGCCCACCCACGACAGATCATAGTCAAACTTCGGGACATTTCAGCACTTGAAGAGCTGATGAAAAAAATCAAATACGGAGTGAAGATGACCTTTGGAAAAGACACCATCAAACTCCTCCGGGATTATCCCTATGAGATCGTGCAAAAGAGAAGAAAGTTCTCACAGACAAGATAGATTCTCCATGGAGTTAAAGATGTCAGATGTGGCGTTTTTTATCCGGCCAGAATGCGCATTACTTACAAGGGAAAAGAGAAAACTTTCACTAATTCGGACGCATCTTATAAATATGCCCAAGAGATAGTGGCAGAAACAGAAGATTAATCAAGGCAGCGGGACGATATGGACAAATTATTTCCTTTTATTACTTCACAGAGAACACCTGAAGATAAGGGAAGAAACACCATTCTCTAAAGTTTAAAATGGAAGAGCATTTCCACGTGCGCTGGTCTAGACACCTTATCTCCTTTGGACGCTTTGGAATTCAAAAGGACATTCTTTGTTCAAAATGAAGGAAAGACTGATAAGCAACGCAGAGACGAACAGCAGAGCCGAATGTTGAAAACATCACAAGGACAAATGGTGGTTTAAGATCTTTAAATAGCTTTACAAATTATAGAGAAATAACAATAATTAACAATACTAATATAGAAATAGAAATGGAAACTAACCTGAACTATATAATGGGCAAAATGTAATAATGTGTTAAAAAAGACTGACTAGCTCGTATATAGAGCGAGACAGTTAAACAGGGATAAAGAAATAATAAATAACAAATTTTAGAATTAACGTAGATAATACTGAAAGTTTAAGTGCTATGTAGTTCGTGTGGGGAAGGGAGGAGACTCAGGCACCTGGCATAATTCCAGGAGCCTGATTCTGGTCAACCCTTTCAGCTAACAGCTTACTATTATCAAAGGTATAACTAATTATAAATAATTAGTAGATGAAAGTGTTAGATTTATAAATTTCACAGTAGCTGAACACAAGATCTGATAAGTCTGAATGAAATATATATATATATATATATATATATATATATATATAGTGTAATTGGGTGAAATATAACTGATTTTGAAATGGTACCGCCCTCCTAGATTTAGAGTTATAAAGGGAGCGGAGCTAATTGTACATCAACTTCGGAAGTCGAATAGATGTCGGGTGGGACACTCACTACAGTGTCGAATACTTCAGACACTGTAATTTTACTTGTTTAATTTTTTTTTTATCACAATATGTCACAACTATGTGTTTTTTTTTAAGGACAATCGCAAAAGGGATCTACCATGGAAGTTAGTAATATAAACGCCCCCCAAATATCCACAGTCCTGAGGTATGGATGCACCATAATAAATAAGGGTATTAAAATCAGAGAAAATGCAAGATGATAAACAAAAGAAAATGTGAGGAATCACACTGTGTAGCTGGAATATAAGGGGTATTAATGAACCAATTAAAAGGGGCAAAATACTAGCTCAGTTGAAATCATATAACACGGACATTACTTTTCTACAAGAAACGCATCTTAAACATCAAGATCAGATGAGATTGAGGGCGAATTGGATAGGCCAAACATTTCACTCCTCATATACTTCGAAATCCAGAGGCACCACAATCATTATTCGCAAAGGAATACCATTCAAATCAAAGAACATTATATCAGATAAGGAAGGGAGATATCTTATAGTTACAGGAGAGATCTATGCTACGCCAATCACTTTGGTAAATATATATGCGCCCAATTTTCATAATCCTCAATTTTTCAATAAAATCCTGAATACAATCGCAGAATTTAACTACCAAACTGTTATAAAATGGAGGAAACTTCAACTGTGTTTTAGATCCATACTTAGAATAACTCGATGCAAAAACAAAGAGGTAATATGAAATTTAAAACTAGTGAACTCTTAAATACATATATAAAAAATACAAATATAGCAGACGTTTGGAGGATCGCGAATCCGACTGGAAGGGAATACTCGTTTTATTCAATGCTACACAAAACATACTCACGTATAGACTACTTCCTAGTGGATACAAAACTAATCCCTTATACCATGAACCCTAAATATCACACCAATACGATTTCAGATCACTCCCCGCTAACTTTCGTTTTAAAATTAGAAGGAATGTCTACGAACAAATCGTTCTGGAGGTTTAACTCGCTAATTCTGAAAGACCCACAAGGGAGTATATATCTAAAAAAACAGATGGACATATTTTTTGAGACAAACGATACACCAGATATATCGCCCACTTTACTATGGGAATCCTTCAAAGCATTTATTAGAGGAGTCATTATCTCATACCAAGCTTTTCAAAACAAAAAGAATAAGAATGAACAAAGACAATTAGAAGCACAAATCAGACAACTAGATATAGATAATGCTAAAGATCCAACTATTGATAAACAAAATAAAATTTTAATACTGAAATTTAAGCTAAATAAATTATTGTCAGATCATGCAATTTTAAAGATTAAATCAGATAAAGGGGAATTATTACCACTACCTAATGATATCAATAAAAGATTTGCTCAATTTTACAAGAATTTATACACATCCAAAACGCTAATAGACAATGATAAAGTTTCAGAATTTTTGGACAATTGTAACCTTCCAAAACTAGAACTGAAGGAACAAGAGGAACTGGGAGCACAAATTACATCTAAGGAAATAGAAGACACAATAAACACACTTAAGAATGGAAAAACACCAGGACCAGACGGATTCAGTAATGAATTTTATAAATGTTTTTACGACATAGTTACACCACGTCTACAGAAAATGTATACATACACTTTTAAAGAACAAATCTTACCTGAAACACTAGCAGAATCAACGATCACATTAATATTAAAAAAAGATATAGATATAGAAGAACCAGGCTCATATAGAGCTATTGCTTTGTTAAATACGGGTCAAAAAATATTAGCGAAAACACTAGCTAGAAGACTAAGTCAATATGTTAGTAAATTAATAAATGAGGATCAAACAGGATTTATACCTAAGAGACATTTATTTAATAACCTGAGACGTCTGCTTAACATAATGCACTCTCACAAACCTCAAGAACAAGAGTTATCTATCATTTCATTGGACGCAGAAAAAGCGTTTGATCAAGTAGTATGGGATTATATGATTAAAGTATTGCAAAAATTTCAAATGGGAGAGAACTTCATCACATGGATAAAATATTTATATAACAAACCCACGGCTAGAATCTATATTACTAAAACTCTGTTCTTGACCGGTTTTGGCTTTCTGTGCTGCGGTTTCCGAGAGTATGCCGCCACCTACGGCCGTCATTTTTGGCCACCTCGCTCAGAGCCCCCCTCCGCCGCATGTGTGCCGAGGATCTTTCCCGTTGATGAAAATTGACAGAGATATTAATGTTTTTACAACATTCCCCATTCTCTCTGCTGCCCCTGCTGGAGGGAGGGAGAGGGACTATAAAACCATGAAGTGGTGTGCCTCAATCAGTCTCTGCAAGTGGTGTGCCTCAAACAGAGCTCTGAATGACACTGACAAATGTCTACAGCACTGTGAGTACCCTTAATTTGGTTTGAAAATGAAAATATGGTTTGAGGTAAAAAAGCACTGTCTGCAAATGGTTGTTTGGGTTTGGATTGAAGTTAAAAGGCACTACCCTCCCCTAAACCCCCTCCCCTCCACACACCCCTACCCCTGCTCCCCACCTCCTCCTCTCTACCCTCTCTCTCCCCCTCTCTCTCTCCCCCCTCTCTCTCTCCCCCCTCTCTCTCTCCCCCTATCTCTCCCCCTCTCTCTCTATCTACCCCCTCCCTCTCTCTCTCCCCTCTCTCTCCCCCCTCTCTCTCTCTCACTCCCCCCTCTCTCTCTCCCCTCTCTCTCTCTCCCCTCTCCCCCTCTCTCTCTCTCCCCTCTCTCTCTCTCTCCCCCCTCTCTCCCACTCTCTCTCCCCCTCCCCCCTCTCTCCTCCCCCCTCTCTCCCCCCTCCTCCCCTCCATTAGCGTGAGTGCAGGAGGGGGGGGTTAGTTAGTGTGTGATGCTGCATGCCGCCTCCCCCCCCCCCCCACAACCGCACGTTGGGGGAAGAGACCCAACGGGTCTGCACTTGGTCTAGTATTAACTAATAATATACTATCTATGAAATTCCAATTAACAAGGGGCAATAGACAAGAATGTTCATTATCACCGCTGTTATTCGATCTGGTAATTGAATCTTTAGCTGAAAAAATCAGAACACACCCGGATATTTACGGTTATAATACAAAATATTCAAATAACATAATATCTTTATATGCAGATGATGTACTACTGTGCATCACAAAACCCCAAATCAGTATACCAAACATACTAAATGTAATTGAGGACTTTGGATCTTTCTCAGGATACAGAATAAACTGGAACAAACGTGAAATTATGTTGATAAAACCAAAAGACTCAACACATCTCTTGAAATTCCCCTTTAAAATAGCCACAGAAAAATTCAAATATTTGGGAATTGAAATTACTAGAAACTATCATGCTATGTTTAATGCCAACTATAGTCCCTTACTTAAGAAACTAAATAATCTAATCAAATTCTGGAAAATGCTCCCGATGTTTTTAATAGGTCGAATAAATGCTATAAAAATGATATTTTTACCGCAAATCCTATATTTATTTCAATCAATTCCAATATATCTTCCAAAAAAGTTTTTCAAAAAACTAGACTCAGACATTACAAATTTATATGGGATTATAAATCCCACAGAATACAAAGAGCACACCTTAGTAAACCAAAAGAGATGGATGGTCTAGCGCTCCCTAACTTTATGTACTATAATTGGGCAGTAAATATTAAAAATATGATTCACCAGCTGGACAATTCTGCCCAGCAAGTGGACTTGATTGTAATGGAGAGAGAGGACTGCTCTCTGTGTAATTTTGGAGCGACTCTCCTCTCACCAATGAATCTGAATAACAAAAATTACAATATAAATCCAATTATACATAGCACAATTAGAACTTGGAAAAAAATAAAACAGAATCTAAAATTAAGAAATCTATCTCTTTTAATGCCAATAGTCAATAACCCGTCGTTTAAACCTTCAATTATAAATAAATCATTTACACAATGGGAAAGAATAGGAATCAAAACGCTCGGAGACTTGTATGAATTAGGGAAATTATTATCATTTCAACAATTACAACTGAAATATAATTTGAAAAATAATCAATATTTTAAATATCTTCAAATCCGTGACCACCTGAAAAAATACACAAAAGACTATCATAACATGACCCCAGACTTATTGGATGAAGCCATGAAGCCAAAGGCTGAATCAGCAAATCTAATATCATACTTATATAACATTATTTTGAATATAGAAATACCTACAACCGATAATATTAGAAGAGACTGGGAACAAGAACTAGCTATAAAAATTTCAAAAGAGAGCTGGGATAAACACTTACTTTATGTGCATAAATGCTCGATCAACGTACGACATACTTTAATTCAATTCAAAACATTACATAGACTATATTATTCAAAAACTAAAATAAATAAACTTTTCCCCAATGTCTCACCCATTTGTGATAAATGTCAGTCACAAGAAGCTAACATAGCGCACTCTTTTGTTTTTTGTATAAAAATCCAAAAATTCTGGAACGAAATTTTTGAAAGCTTCACAAAATTAATTAAAATAAAACTTGTACCAAAAGCAGAAAGGATCATTTTTGGAATATCGGAAGGTAACCCCGAATTAAACGTGTTTCAAAAGAACTTACTGAATTACGGGCTAATAATGGGAAAAAAGCTTATACTCAAATTCTGGAAAAACGCTCCAATACCAACAATAAAAATGTGGATTTCAAACATGTTCGAAACATTACACCTGGAAGAGATGAGACTCCTCCTAGCAGGCAAAGCAGACCACTTCCAAACGACGTGGTCTGCATTTATGGAACTATTACAAGCATAAGGTGCAATAGTAATTGAAAAAATAAATGGTACCAGGAACTGGTAACGGGGGTAAAAAAAACACGGTTGGTATATCCTTTTTTGCGGAGATTGCTATTGTTTCTCCTTTTTTTTCTTTTCTTTCTAGGGTCTATTTCCTTTCTTTACTTCCTTCTCTAACTTCTTCTCTAAAGGGCTTTCTTTTCACAACACTTTCCTGCACCTTCACGACTCTTGCTCACTTTCCTTACTTCTTTTATTTCTACCATTTTTAAAGCTCGAAAAACGAAGTGGTACAACAAATGTAATAAGATATATCTGATGTGTACTACTGTAATTTACTGTACTTCTAATAAATATAAAAATAACAGAGATATTAATATTTTTACAAAATTCCGCATTCTCTCTGCTGCCTCCGCTGGAGGCAGGGGAAGGGACTATAAAACCAGGAAGCGGTGTGCCTCAATTAGTCTCTGCAAGCTGGAGCTGTCAATTAGTCTCTGTCACTCTGAGCTCTGAATGACACTGAACAAATGTCGACAGCACTGCAAATACCCTTAATTTGGTTTGAAAATGAATATATAGTTAGTTTGAAATAAAAAAGAACTACCTGTACCTGCAAATGGTTGTTAGGGTTGAATTAAAAAGGCACTCTCTCTCTCTCCCCCTCCTCTCTCTCCCCACCTCTCTCTCTCCCCCTCCCTCTCTCTTTGTAGTTCTCCCTCTCTCTCCCCTCTCCTCTCCCCTCTCCCCTCTCCTCTCTCCCCCCTCTCCTCTCTCCACCCCCTCTCCTCTCTCCCCCCTCTTCTCTCTCCCCCTCTCATCTCTCCTCTCCCCCTCTCCCCTCCCCCTCTCTCCTCTCCCCCCTCACCTCTCCCCTCCCCCTCCTCTCTCCCCCCTCCTCTCACCCCCCTCCTCTCTCCCCTCCCCCCTCTCCCCCTCTCCTCCCCCCTCCCCTCTCCCCTCCCCCCCTCTCACCTCTCCCCCTCCCTCTCCTCCCCCTCCCTCTCCTCTCCCCCCTCTTCTGTCCCCCCTCTTCTCCCCCCTCCTCTGCTCCCTCTCCTCCCCCCTCTCTCCTCTCCCCCCTCTCTCCTCCCCCTCTCTCCCCCCTGTCTCCTCCCCCTCTCTCCTCTCCCCCCTCTCTCCTCTCCCTCCTCTCTACTCTCTCCCCCCTCTCTCACCTCCCCCTCTCTCCCTTTCCCCCTTTCCTCTCCCCTCCCTCTCCTCTCTCCCCCCCTCCTCTCTCCCCCCTCTCCCCTCCTCTCCCCCTCTCCTCTTCCCACTCTTCTCTCCCCCCCTCCTCACCCCCTCCTCTCCTCTCCCCCCCTCTCCTCTCCCTCCCTCTCCTCTCCCCCCCTCTCCTCTCACCCCTCTCCTCTCTCGCCCCCTCTCCTCTCTCCTCTTATGAGGGGGGGATAGTTAGTGTGTGTGACGCTGCATGCCGCATCCCCTCCCCCACAACCGCACGTTGGGGGAACAGACCCAACGGGTCTGCACTTGGTCTAGTAATTGTATTGAAACTAATGGTATTGTGATCACTGGACCAGAAATGCCCCCCAACGCATACCTCCGCCACCTGACCTGTCTCATTTCCCGACAGGGGGTCCAGCACCGCCCCTTCTCTAGTAGGTACCTCTATGTATTGCTGCAAAAAACTATCCTGCACACATTTTACAAACTCCAAACCATCCAGCCCATTTACAGAATGTGTTTCCCAGTCTGTGTGTGAAAAATTGAAATCTCCCACAATCACTACCTTGTGCTTACTACTAATATCTGCTATCTCCTTACATATTTGCTCTTCCAATTCTCGCTCCCCATTTGGCGGTCTATAATACCTCCGCTCAGTCTGCCTAAACCTACCTGATCTCCCGGTTGGGAAACACTTTAACTCTCCCTCCCATTCCCACATTGACCTTTCTGTCCTGGGCCTCCTCCATTATCAGAGTGAGCCCCAGAGCAAATTGGAGGAACAGCACCTCATGTTTTGCTTGGGCAGCTTACATCCAGCGGTTTGAACATTGACTTCTCTAACTTCAAGGAACCCTTGCTTTCCCTCTCTCTCTCTCCATCCTTTCCCATTCCCAGTTCTCCAACCAGTCTCTATCTCTGACTACATTTTATCTCTGATTGCTTTGTTGTTCCCTTCTTCCAGCTAACAATGTTCTATTCTACATTTTCCTTGGTCACTGTAAAGGAATGATGTCTGCACACTGAAACCTTTACTAAGTCTTTTATTCAAGCACATGGTACACTCGTCCCAGCACTGACTGCATCTAGTCTTCAGGTGTGCTGGAACCAACAGGGGAGGAACAAGGGGAGGATATCACAGTTATACTGATGTGGGTAGGCGTGGTTAATGGTATTGAAGTAGCTATATTATAGGTTGCATGCATAAACCATCTACAGTCTCCATCCCCTTTGTCCCATTTTCACACCTTATACTTCCCTATCTATGTATTTCCCTCGCTCCTGACCAGTCTGAAGAAGGGTCTCAACTCGAATCGTCAGTCATTTCTTCTCTCCAGAGACGCTGCCTGTCCCGCAGAGTTACTCCAGCATTTGGTGTCTCTTTTGTTTCTCCCCCGTGATGTATTCAGTCCATTGCTGGTGGCCAGATAGGCTGCATCCCAGAATACATAAGGAAGTAGCCCCAGAAATAGTGGATGCATTAGCGATAATTTTTCAAAAGTCTTTAGATTCTGGAGTAGTTCCCGAGGATTGGATGGTAGCTAATGTAACCCCACTTTTTAAAAAGGGAGGGAGAGAGAAAATGGGGAATTACAGATCAGTTAGTCTAACATCGGTAGTGGGTAAACTGCTAGAGTCAGTTATTAAAGATGGGATAGCAGCACATTTGGAAAGTGATGAAATCTTTGGACAAAGTCAGCATGGATTTATGAAAGGTAAATCATGTCTGACGAATCTTATAGAATTCTTTGAGGATGTAACTAGTAAAGTGGATAAGGGAGAACCAGTGGATGTGTTATATCTGGACTTTCAGAAGGCTTTTGTCAAGGTCCCACATAAGAGATTAGTATACAAACTTAAAGCACATGGTATTGGGGGTTCAGTATTGATGTGGATAGAGAACTGGCTGGCAGACAGGAAGCAAAGAGTAGGAGTTAACGGGTCCTTTTCTGAATGGCAGGCAGTGAATAGTGGGGTATCGTAAGGCTCAGTGCTGGGACCCCAGCTACTTACAATATATATTAATGATTTGAATTGAGGGAATTGAATGCAATATCTCCAAGTTTGCGGATGACACTAAGCTGGGGGGCAGTGTTAGCTGTGAGGAGGATGCTAGAAGGCTGCAAGGTGACTTGGATAGGCTGGGTGAGTGGGCAAATGCATGGCAGATGCAGTATACTAAATCTCGTTGCACTGACGTGCAATGACAATAAAAGATATATTATTATTATTATAATGTGGATAAACATGAGGTTATCCACTTTGGTGGCAAAATCAGGATAGTAGACTATTACCTGAAGATTCAGATTCAGATTCAGATTCAGATTCAATTTTAATTGTCATTGTCAGTGTACAGTACAGAGACAACGAAATGCATTTAGCATCTCCCTGGAAGAGCGACATAGCAAATGATTTGAATAAATAATAATAAGTGATAATAAGTGTCCGGGGGGTGGGGGGGGGTGATTGGCAGTCACCGAGGTACGTTGTTGAGTAGAGTGACAGCCGCCGGGAAGAAGCTGTTCCTGGACCTGCTGGTTCGGCAACGGAGAGACCTGTAGCGCCTCCCGGATGGTAGGAGGGTAAACCGTCCATGGTTGGGGTGAGAGCAGTCCTTGGCGATGCTGAGCGCCCTCCGCAGACAACGCTTGCTTTGGACAGACTCAATGGAGGGGAGCGAGGAACCGGTGATGCGTTGGGCAATTTTCACCACCCTCTGCAATGCCTTCCGGTCGGAGACAGAGCAGTTGCCATACCATACTGTGATGCAGTTGGTAAGGATGCTCTCGATGGTGCAGCGGTAGAAGTTCACCAGGATCTGAGGAGACAGATGGACCTTCTTCAGTCTCCTGAATGGTGGCCGATTAGGAAAAAGGGAGATGCAACGAGACCTGGGTGTCATGGTACACCAGTCATTGAAAGTAGGCATGCAGGTGCAGCAGGCAGTGAAGAAAGCGAATAATAATAATAATAATAATAAATTTTATTTAATGGGTGCCTTTCAGACATCTCAAGGACACCTTACATAGATTAACAGGTATATAAACATATAATCAGAATAAAATAAATAATAAAGACATCACAGAGACACAAATTAAAAACAGAATTCAGTCCAAAAACAGAAAATCAAAAACATAATGTGAAAAGAGAACAACGGCAGCTAAAGCGCGCCAGCGTTCATTCTCCATTCACGGCAGCCACTGTGAATACCACTGTGGGGGAAGGCACAATGTCCAGTCCCCACCCCAAGTTCACCCCAAAGTCAGGCCTATTGAGGCCACCGCAATTGCCTCTACAGAGGCCGGATGTTGTATTGTATTGTATTGTATTTTTTAATGACCACACAGCCAGGCTGGTGGAATTTGTTATCAGTACAGCTCGGTACAGGTTCCAACATTTCATCAAACATTTAACTTGTAATGTAGATATACATACAAACAGACACATTTCATAATACATAAGGGCCATGCTTATTCGTATTTCCTCACCGTACAGAGTTTAGAAAGTTAATTGCGGTAGGAATGAAACTGTTTTTGGAACGGGTTGTTTTGGAGGCAATTGACCTGTAACGCCTCCCAGAGGGCAGTAGCTGAAAGGCATAATGCGCAGGGTGAGTGGGGTCAGTGATGATCTTGCGGGCTTTGTGAAGTGTCCGTTTATGGTAGAGTGATTCAAGGGATGGAAGGGGTAAGCCAATAATTTTGGAAGCTCTGTTTATAATGCGTTGTAATTTCTTCCGGGAGAGTGAGTCGAGACTGCCAAACCAAACTGTGATGGATGAAGTGAGGATGCTTTCAATAATGGCTGTTTAGAACCAGAGCATCAGATGAGGCCTTACTCTGAACTTCCTAAGCTGTCGGAGATGGAAAAGTCTTTGCTGGGCTTTTCCATAAATGTGGTCTGCGTTTGTCCTCCATTTGAGATTGTTGCTGATGTGGGTACCAAGGAGTTTGAAAGTGTCAGTGATGATGATGGATTCACTGTTGATGAGCACAGGAGTTTTGGGGGGTGGCTGGCGTCTTAGGTCGATGATGAGTTCTTTTGTTTTTGATGAATTGAGTGAGAGATCATGGTCTGTGCACCCAGGGCCGGTGCTAGGAATTGCGTGGCCAATTAGAAAACTGATGGCGGGGCCCAATTGGGAACAACTTTGGTGGGCCCCAGGTTCCCAGCCAAGGTGTGGCAGCCCAGTTATTTAGTATATATTATGAAATTGTACACTAGGTGCTATGGATTATACACTGTGTGAATCTCTCCTGCTCCCTCCCGTTTGACTGTCAGTAGCTCCGCTGGCTTCCAACATTTACCGTAGCTGCTAATTACCTTTAAACTGCATTATGTGATTGGACACAACCCCCTTAGAGACAGCGATTGATTGGCTGCCAAATAAAATTGTCAAATCTGTAACAAAAATCGCTGGTCGGTGCGAACTCAGTGGACTATCTGGTTGTATCTCCAAACTAAACAGTAGGTACAGGTACATTCATTTAAAATTCAGTGATTATTTCACATGATTTCTTACTGTGTAAAGCTCAATATCTGACCAATTTCTGTTTAACACGTTTGGTCTGCCGTGAGCATTTTTCTCTCCCAAAACAGTTCATAGAAACATAGAAATTAGGTGCAGGAGTAGGCCATTCGGCCCTTCGAGCCTGCACCGCCATTCAATATGATCATGGCTGATCATCCAACTCAGTATCCCGTACCTGCCTTCTCTCCATACCCTCTGATCCCCTTAGCCACAAGGGCCACATCTACCTCCCTCTTAAATATAGCCAATGAACTGGCCTCAACTACCCTCTGTGGCAAAGAGTTCCAGAGATTCACCACTCTCTGTGTGAAAAAAGTTCTCCTCATGTCGGTTTTAAAGGATTTCCCCCTTATCCTTAAGCTGTGACCCCTTGTTCTGAACTTCCCCAACATCGGGAACAATCTTCCTGCATCTAGCCTGTCCAACTCCTTAAGAATTTTGTGCGTTTCTATAAGATCCCCCCTCAATCTCCTATATTTTAGCGAGTGCAAGCCGAGTATATCCAGTCTTTCTTCATATGAAAGTCCTGACATCCCAGGAATCAGTCTGGTGAACCTTCTCTGTACTCCCTCTATGGCAAGAATGTCTTTCCTCAGATTAGGAGCCCAAAACTGTACGCAATACTCCTGGTGTGGTCTCACCAAGACCCTGTACAACTGCAGTAGAACCTCCCTGCTCCTATACTCAAATCATTTTGCTATGAATGCTAAATGCTATGAATGCTAACATACCATTCGCTTTCTTCACGGCCTGCTGCGCCTGCGTGCCTACTTTCAATGACTGGTGTACCATGACACCCAGGTCTCGTTGCATCTCCCCTTTTCCTAATCGGCCACCATTCAGATAATAGTCTACTTTCCTGTTTTTGCCACCAAAGTGGGTAACCTCACATTTATCCACATTATACTGCATCTGCCATGCATTTGCCCACTCACCCAGCCTATACAAGTCACCCTGTAGCCTCCTAGTTTAAACAGTTTAGAGATGTTTAGAGGGCTTCAGATGGGTTTAGAAGCGTTGTAGAGGGAAATAGGGGGGAATAGAGGGGGTTTAGAGGTGTTCAGAGGGTCCCAGAGGGGTTTAGAGACGTTATAAGCCCCCCGTGAGAAATTGTATTTCTCTGAAATTGAAGATAGACATAAAGCTGGAGTAACTCAGCAGGACAGGCAGCGCAGCGACTCTGGAGAGAAGACCCTTCTTCAGACTGAATTAAACTCTCGTCGGTGAGAGTACTTGTGATTGTCTGAAGAAGGGTCTCGACCAGAAACGCAACCCTCTCCCCAGAGCCGCTGCCCGTCCCGCTGAGCCACCTTCAACTTCAGAGCCAAACAAAAAACAGAGTGCTGGAGGAACTCAGCGGGCCAGGTGGCTGCCTCACCCGCTGGGTTTCTCCAGCATTTTTGTCTACCGCTAAACGTCAATGATTCCAGGAATGCTGAGGAGACAGGGTGATAGAGAGGGAGTGGGAGAGCGAGAGAGAGACGAGATGGGGAGCGGGAGAGAGAGAGGGAGGGGGAGAGAGAGAGAGAGCAAAACACAGAGGGACACAACGTGGGTCGGTAGGTGAATGACTAACCTGCCCACCAGGAAGAAGCCCCTTCTCGCGGCCCGGGGCCCTCACTCATGATCAAAGATCTTTTCGCGGATCTTTGCTCATGATGGTGAGTTTAAAGAAATTCTCAATGTGTCATCGATCTACATTCCTCAGTAAATGTAATTGTGTTTTAAACAAGTATTTATGACGCCGCGTGAATTTTATTCAAAGGAACCTGGCGTCATTAATACTCATTCAAAACACAATAACATTTACTGAGGAATGTGGATGGATGCAGATTGATATAACAACTTGTTAACAACTTCATGTTAAGAAGTGCTAACAGTACGAGTTAACAAATCGTTTGTGTCTGATGGCCGTGCAGCGGTTGTTATACATGGTCGTTTAAAAAAAAATCCGCATGGCGAATTAAAAAAATAAATCTTTATTTAACAAAGAGAATTCGTATCTCCATACGAAATACGGAACATCAGTGCGGGGCCCCCATTAGGCGCGGGGCCCAATTGGGGGCAATCGGTCAAATCGGCTTAAAGCCGGCCCTGTGTGCACCAGGTCACTGCTTGGTTGACCTGTGCACGATATTCAGTTTCTTGGTTGTTGGTGATGAATCCTATGATGGTTGAGTCGTCCGCGTATTTGTACAAGTTGACGGAGCTGTGGTGGGATGTGAGCTGGTTTGTGTAAAGAGAGAAAAGCCAGGGTGAAAGAACACAGCCTTGGGGTGTGCCTGTACTGAGGAACAGAGGGGAGGATGTATTATTGTTGATCCTCACCCTCTGTTTCCTGTTCCAGAGAAAGCTGTGAATCTAGAAACAAATGCATGGGTCAATGTTCCTGGCCATTCTCACCGGGTGGTGTTGACCCGGCGTTGGAAGCGTCCACTCAGCGGCTGGGCCACCTGGAATGGCCGCTTTCTAGTTGGAGACCGCGGCTTCCGAAGCCGACAAGGCCGCGCCGGTTTGGAGCTCCCAGGCTCCCGATGATGAAGTCGCCGCTCCGCTCCGCAGACCCGCAGCCCGGAGGTGTTGATCTCGGCGGTCCAGCTCACCGGAGCTCCAGCGCGTCGATCCTGCGCGGCGACCCAGGCAAGACATCGCCCGCTCCGCTCCGCGATAGTGCTCCAGCGCTGTGCCGCCACCGATGCCGAGGTGCTGGGCGGTCCCCGCCAGGAAATGGAGCTCCACGCCCGCTGGTAGGCCACGAGGACGGGTCGACGGGCAGCCCGGAGAAAAAGTTGCTCCACCGACCAGGTAGGGGCATAGAAGTAGAGTTGACACCTACCCCCCACATTAAAAAGTCAATTTCCCGCACGAACGAAAAACAGGACTCACTAAAAACTATTTAAAAAAGCGAATTAAAACGGACGGCTGCTGGCTAGCAGCCGTTCCTCAAGATGGCTCCTCCTCCTCATGGTATGTTAGCATGGTATGTTAGCATTCATAGCAAAAGGATTTGAGTATAGGAACAGGGAGGTTCTACTGCAGCTGTACAGGGTCTTGGTGAGACCACACCTGGAGTATTGTGTACAGTTTTGGTCTCATAATCTGAGGAAGGACATTCTTGCCATAGAGGGAGTGCAGAGAAGGTTCACCAGACTGATTCCTGGGATGTGAGAACTTTCATATGAAGAAAGATTGGATGGACTCGGCTTGTACTCGCTAGAATTTAGACGATTTAGGGGGGATCTTATAGAAACTAACACAATGTTTAAGCGGTTGAACAGGCTAAATGCAGGAAGATTGTTCCCGATGTTGGGGAAGTCCAGGACAAGGGGTCACAGTTTAAGGATAAACGGGAAATCTTTTAGGACTGAGAGGAGAAAAAACATTTTTCACGCGGAGAGTGGTGAATCTCTGGAATTCTCTGCCACAGAATGTAGTTGAGGCCACATAGTTCATTGGCTATATTTAAGAGGGAGTTAGATGTGGCCCTTGTGGCTAAAGGGATCAGGCGGTATGGAGAGAAAGCAGGTACAGGATACTGAGTTGGATGATCAATCATGATCATATAGAATGGCGGTGCAGGCTCGAAGGGCCGAATGGCCTACTCCTGCACCTATTTTCTATGTGTCTATGTTTTCTATGACCCCAGACAAGGCGGCACGGTGGCGCACCGGTAGAGTTATTGCCTTACAGCGCTTGCAGCACCAGAGACCGGGGTTCGATCCCGACTACGGGTGCTGTCCGCACGGAGTTCTCCCTGTGACCTGTGTGGGTTTTCACATTGTAGGTATAACTGTCCCCCAGCGATCACGCCGGCGGGTAAAGAGTAAAGTCACCCGGCAACAAGTGAGCTCACACACATCTTGAACCTTATTGGATAACGTGCAGCAATCCATCCAAGTACTTGACACGGGGAGAGGGAAAGTCCAGACACACAGCGGGCTGGAGTAGCGATCACAGCGGACGTTCACTGACGGAGTCTCCTCCTGAACCGAAGTAGGTAAGGAGCAGAATCGGAGCAGCGGCACTGGAAACTGTTCAAAACACTCAGTGAGACAGGCAGCAGCCGCGGAGAGAATCAGTTATCAGTTTCTGAGTTATTTCTCTCCAGAGATGCTGCCTGTCCCGCTGAGTTACTCCAGCTTTTTGTGTCTATCTCTAAGTTTAATTTTCTATCCATCTATCTGGGCGGCACAGCGGCACAGTTGTTGCCTAACAGCGCCAAACACCCAGACATCCTGACTATGGGTGTTGTCTGTACGGAGACTGTTTGTTGTCACCGTGACATTTATCTCCGAGATCTTTGGTTTCCTTCTACACCCCAAAGACATACACGTTTGAGGGTTAATTGGCTTGGTATACATTTAAAATTGTCCCCTGTGTGTGCAGGATAGTGTTAATGTGCGTGGATCGCTGGTCGGTGCGGACTCCGTGGGCCGAAATGCCAGTTTCCGAGCCATATCTCTAAATTAAATTAAACCTCTTGGAAGCATCTAAAATCACGAGAGACATAGATAGGGTCGGCGATCAAAACCTTTCCCCCTGGCTGTAAAAATCATATACTAGAGGGCATAGCTTTGTGGGCCGAACAGCCTGTCCCTGTGCTGTTCCTGTTCTGTGCTGAACGAGTTAGGTATTCCGAAAAACGCAGGGAATCAGGGGATCTGTTACAGATCATTCACCATAAAGAAAAAGCGAATGAAGCGCGGTCAATAAACTGTGTATACAATCTGATCTTGATTCATAATTAGTGTAAGAATATATTTAATCTGAGGAACTTGGGTGGCTAAAAGGGGGGGGGGGGAAAGAGAGAGAGAGGAGAAGAGAGGCGGAGAGAGAGAGAGAGAGAGAGAGAGAGAGAGAAGAAGAGGAGAGAGAGAGAGAGAGAGAAGAGAGGAGAGAGATCGCTAGATTATGATAGCTCGCAGGATCTCGATCTATAGCTCTCCTAGCGCTAGATATCTCTCTCGCGAATCGGATAGAGAAGAAGCAACACATAGCTGTGTCTGTCCTCACTCAGTGGCTGAGAAGTTTTAAGCAGCCTTTGAAGGATTCTGTCGCTGGGAAAGGAACAGAGGCAGTGGCGATTCATAGTCTGACTTATTGTTGGACTGTTGAAACTTTCCAATGCTTTAAAGACTCCTCCATTTAGCGTGAAAATCCCTTGATAATTTTCTGCATTGTCGAGGGAGCAGGGTGCGGCTGTCATTGGCGGACTGCCAAGAGTGCCTGGATATCGAGGGTTTGAAGTTTTTCGGTGCCTTTGCTGTGTTTTTGGCACTGATTCTCTGCCCTAAAGTCATTTTGCACAGTGCGGTTGCCTGGCTTAATGTGAAGACGGTGCTTTTGTGTTCGGCAAGAAAGGGCGACCTGGCATTCTGGCGTGGACGAGTTTGGAACTTTCCTTCTTCAGCTGGAGGACTTTGCTTTTTGAGGATTGCTTTGGACTGTGACTGTCCCTGGGAATTAATTTGCTGAGCTGCTGGAGGGACGGGAGCTGGTTTGTGCCTCTGCCCGGATGGCGATGGCGGGGGCGCGGACGAAGGCAAGGAGCTACGCAGCAGCGACATTAGCAGCGGAAGCGAGACCATCTGAACATGAGCCTCATGTTGACTTGGACTGGGACAGTTTTGGTATCTCGGTTCAAACTGGGCCCCAGATGTCCAGGGGAGCAATTACGAAGGCTATGAATGCCCTTCTTGGTAGGGGGGCTATTGTCTCTTCCGAGCTCGAGAGGGGAAAGGTTGAGATGATATTGAAGAAACGGGAGGATGTGGCCACAGTGGTGGAGAGGGGGATTTCAGTGGGGGGGGGGGGGGTCCATATACAGGTGGACCCATGGGTGTCCAGGGTGAGACTGGTTCTCCTGCGGAGTTGCCCTACATGTATTCCGGATGCGACACTCATTCCACACCTGTCTCAGATTGGGGAGGTGCGGTCTAAGTGCTTTAGGCTCATGCATCCGGGGGGGGACCCGGAGGAAAAAGGGATTCTCAGTTTCAAAAGGAGGGTGTTTGTAAAGGTGGGGGAGGGGGAAGGCGATGAGGGGAGTTTCGAGGTGGAGTGTAGGGGTCTCCCTAGAACCGTGCGTTGGAGTTGGGGAAAGGCACGGTGTCATGCGTGCGGTGGTTATGGACATCTCCGTAGGGAATGTCCTAATCACGGGGTCGCTGCCAGAACCTCTAGCGCAGCGGCCCAGGAACGCACTGCTGGCCCATCAGCGGTGGCTCGTCATGCCTCGGAGGGGCGGGGTGGAATCGCTGACCTGGCTGGGGCTGCTGGCACTGCCTCGGTGATCCGGGGCAGCGGGGATAGCCCTTCTGGGTCTGTAGTTTCCGCCTTGGGGACCCGGGGCAGCGAGGGCCCCCGCCCCCTACATTCTGAACATGTGGGGGTGGCTGAAGGTGAGGCACAGGGGGAGGGTGGAGAGGAATGGGAGCGGCAGAAGAAGAGGAAGAAAAAGCAGAAAAAGATCACCCAAGCGAGTCAAAAGCAGGTGGGTGTGCAACTGCCGAGTGCGGAGATCACCCAAGAGGTGCCTGTTAGCTCCAGGGAGGCCCAGAGTGAAACTGCCGTGGCCCAGCAAGGAGCTGAGGTGGCTCTGACGGGAGTAGGGAAGGTAACACGTGCGGGTGGTAAAGTGGCTGGGGGTAGTGTGGAGGCGGAAGACCCTTCCTTTATGGAGGTCACCACACCGCCGCATGCTAGTGGGACAAAAAGGAGGATTGGGCCTGGCAAGGAAGAGCATGGACGTGAGTCCAAAGTAAGGGGGGTGCAGTTTCCAGTCCTTCCACCACCGATGTGGGTGGAGGTCAGGAAATGACGTCTACTGGGTTGGAGGTTGAGCCTCCGCTTCAGGGTTCTCTCGAGGGTACCATAGGGTCAGGTGACGGGGTAGACCCCTCTGGAGCTGTGTCCTCTGGGCGGGGGGAGGTTCTTTCATCACAGGGGCCCTCCGAGGGAGGTATCTCATCGTGTGTTGATCTTGGCTCCCCTGGGGGTGCGTCCTCTGGGTCGGAGGAGGTCCCCTCGTTTCAGAGGCCTACTAAGGGTGTTAGCACGCAGGAGGGTGGGGTAAGCTCCCCTGGTAGTGTGGACCCTGAGACGGGGGATGAGCAGAGTCAGCCCGAGGGAGGGGGGCCGGGGGAATGGTGTACCAATCAGTGCTCAATATTGGAGCCAGTGGAGGTGCCGAGGTGTGTATTGTACTGCCGGCTGAGTTGGCAGGGGAGAGAAAAAAGACTGGTGGAGAGCCTCTGGGTGTTGCCAGTGGAGGGGGTGCTTTCGGTGCTGGGGAGGTCGGAGTTGTTTCGGGCAGCGACCTTCTTTCGGATTCTGGGGGTGCCAGTTTACCACAGACCCTGGGGGTGCCTCTTGTTTTCTCTTCCCCAGGCCCAGATGTGGAGGGTGAGGACAGAGCGCAGGAGCCCAGCCAGGCAGTGGGCTGCGTGATGCGGATAGGGGCTTCGGGACCCTTCCCCGGCATTGATCCTGGGGGTGGTGACATGTCGGAGGAGGGGGAGAGGGATGGGGCCAGTTTGTGTGAAGGGGTTGGCGAAATTCCAGAGAGCTCTGGTCTTTCGACTTCTGAAAATGACCTTGGTGATGCTGAGCGTGTTGTGTCAGGTGCGAGAAACTTGGCCGACAGCCCAGGAACCAAGGATGAGTCTCATGCAAGTGCTATTATCTGCGAGTTGCTGGAATTCCTAAAAACAAGTCGAACCAACAAGACAAAGTTTGAGGCTGCTAAGAGACGGTGGGGTGATCTGTCGGCCTTAGTTGAAACTCTCGAGGCTATCCTTGCCAGCGAGGATAGTGGTCTTCCAGGCTCTGAGCAGGGCCAGCTTAGGGGCTTTTTGGAGTTCCTAAGAGAGAGGGCTACAGAGCCCAGGAGAAGTGGGAGGATTTCAAACTAATGTACCAGTGCATTCACGTTAGTTACCCTAAATTTAAACGGGAGTAGAGCGAGTTTTCGCAGATTCCAGCTTTTATCGGTCCTTAGGGAGGGAAAATTTGCAGTGTGTTTTCTGCAGGAGACGCATACTGTTGTCAGTGATGAACCCACCTGGAGATTGGAGTGGGAAGGTGAGGTCTATATGAGTCATCTTAGCTCAAATTCCAGTGGGGTGGCCATTCTGTTGGCTCAGAATTTCTTGCCCAATATTATAAAAGTGCAAGAAGTTGTGCCAGGACGTTTGCTCCATCTGGCAGTTGCCGTTGCATTTCATTAACGTGTATGCCCCCAGCTCCGGCACGATGCAGTCCGGCCTACTTCAGGAGGTGAGTGCTCTGTTGAGCACTATTGATAGGGGAGAGTGTGTCTTCCTTGGGGGGGACTTTAACTGCACACTTGAGGTGCGAGATCGTTCTGGTACTCAGTGTGCCCCTGCTGTAGCGAAGAAGCTGAGAGGGTTGATTGATTCTTTTGAGTTGGTTGATGTGTGGCGGGACCTCAACCCAGACTCCACTGCTTTTTCGCGGAGGTCTGAGGGCAGTGGATCCCGCATTGATCGAATATATATCTCCCGAGCGTTTGTTTCCCATGTCTCAGCGGCCTCAATGCAGCTGGTGCCATGCTCGGACCATTGTCTGGTGCGTGCGGATTTTAATCCAGCGTGCGCTCGGGCCGGGTCTGCGTACTGGCACTTTAATAACCGGCTGCTGGAGGATCAGTGTTTCCGGGAGTCATTCAGTCGGTTTTGGGTGAGGTGGAGAGAGAGGCAGAGGTGCTTCTCTTCCCTAAGGCAGTGGTGGGATGTGGGGAAAGCTCACATCCGTATTTTTTGTAAGGAATACACGTGGGGGTCGACCGGGCGGCGGGACTCAGCGTTTGAGAAGCTTGAGAGGGAGCTGAGGGACGCAGAGTCTCGCCTGGGTCAGGTTGGAGGTGAATCTTGCGAATGGAGTGTGTTTCATGAGAAGAAGGAAGCCCTGAGGAACCTGCAACTTGAGAGGTCCCGAGGCGCGTATGTGAGGGCGCGGGTCCAGATGCTGCACGATCTGGATCGAGCTTCGCCTTTCTTTTTCTCTCTGGAGAAAGGGCGGGGAGCCCGCAAACAGCTCGTGGAGCTGCTAGCAGATGATGGCTCCTCTGTCACGGATCCAGAGAGGATTAGTGCCTTGTTCAGGTCCTTTTATGGATCCCTGTTCACCGCAGGTGGAGTTAGTGGGGAAGCTCAGCAGGACCTGTGGGAGAGTCTACCGATTATTGATAGGGAGGAGGCCGATATTCTTGATGGCCCTTTACCTTTGGAGGAGTTGACTCGTGCATTGCAGGAGGGGTAAGTCCCCCGGGCTGGATGGGCTGACGGTAGAGTTTGTAAGAGCCTTCTGGGTATCCTGGGGGGTGATTACATGTTGGTTCTAGGGGAGAGCCTGGCGACCGGGGAGATGCCCCTCTCGTGGCGTAGAGCAGTTGTTGTCCTGCTGCCCAAGAAGGGGGAACTCCGCTTGTTGAAAAACTGGCGCCCGGTCT
Source organism: Amblyraja radiata (assembly GCF_010909765.2). Taxonomy (NCBI): domain Eukaryota; kingdom Metazoa; phylum Chordata; class Chondrichthyes; order Rajiformes; family Rajidae; genus Amblyraja; species Amblyraja radiata. The sequence goes on along the minus strand of NC_045967.1, from coordinate 60,114,145 downwards.
CTCTCCTATGCACAGAGTATAAAGTTTTTGCACGGGCGATGGCAAATCGCCTGGGCTCCGTGCTGTCTCAGTTGATTCACTATGACCAGTCCTACACAGTCCCTGGTCGGTCCATTCAGGATAACATCCACCTGGTTAGGGACCTGATTCATCTAGCACAGGGAACTGGTCAGTCAGCTGCTTTTCTGTCTCTTGATCAGGAGAAGGCTTTTGACAGGGTAGAGCATGAATACCTTTTCGGGACGTTGCAAGCGTTCGGATTTGGACCGCATTTTGTGGCCCGGGTCCGCCTCTTGTATGCTGCAGTGGAGTGTCTTGTGAAGGTTAATGGTGCGTTGTTGGCTCCCTTTCATTTTGGGAGGGGGGTCCGTCAGGGGTGCCCCATGTCAGGTCAGTTGTACGCGGTCTGTGTGGAGCCGTTCCTGTGTCTTCTTCGGAGGAGGTTGACAGGCCTGGCCCAACCGGGCCCGGGGGTGGAGTTGGTTCTTTCGGCGTATGCTGATGATGTACTCCTTATGTTCACCGATCCTGGTGACCTGCGGAGGATGCGTGATTGCCAGAAGATATTCTCGGCTGCATCTTCTGCCAGGATTAATTGGAGCAAGTGCTCTGGACTTTTAGTGGGTCAGTGGCAGGTGGACTCCCTGCCAGAGGAGATGGTAATGTTTGCGTGGAGCACCACGCACCTCCTCTATCTGGGGGTGTACTTGAGTCCCACTGAGGATGCTTGGCCGGCAAACTGGCAGGAGTTGGAGACGAAAGTGGTTGCCAGGCTGGGGCGCTGGTCAGGCCTGCTTGGAGTTCTTTCTTTTCAGGGGAGGGTGTTGGTCATAAACCAGCTGGTGGCCTACATGTTATGGTACCGGCTGGCTACTCTTGTCCCGCCTTCCATTTTTGTAAATGCTTTACAGATGAAGCTGGTGGATTTCTTTTGGGGAAATAGGAAGCACTGGGTTTCCGCAGCGGTCCTGAGTCTCCCGTTAGAGGAGGGGGGCCAGTCCTTGGTATGCGTGCGTACCCAGGTGGCGGCTCTCCGCCTCAGGACTGAGGAGGTATATGTATATAGAGAACCCCCCCCAGATGGCACGTTTTTGCCACGTATTTTTCCGACGGGGTCGTTGTCTAAGGGGGGTCTCGCGGCTCCCGGAGGCGGGCATCAGTCGACCCGCCCTAAGGGGCTTGCCTGTTTTCTACCGGGATGTGTTAAGAGTGAGGAATCTGGTTGTTTTCAGCCAGCGTGTGGCGCCACTAGGGGAGGGGGATGTTGCGGCTGCGGGAGTGGCCGGTCCTCACCAAATCATGGCGGGTGTCGAGGAGAGGCGCGAGCCTAGAGTGGTTTTGAATGAGCTCTTACCCGCTCCGTCAGATCTGCTCGTCGGGCCTCGGTTCCGGGATATATCTCGGGCACCGGCTCCATACAACCTGAGCCGCCTTTCGGAGATGATTAGCGTGCCGTTTCGTGACGCGAAGAGACGCTCACTGTATAGAATGTTCCTGCACATTCTGCACCTCCTTGCCTTCGTCTCCCGTCCCGACACTCCATGGCGGACGGTGTTACCACCTGAAGGCGGGGAAGGTCCCCAGTGGGGGTCCCTCTACACGGGAGTTGTCCCCCTTTACATTGGGGACCTGGGGTGGAGAGTGCTGCACGGAGCGGTGGCATGTAACAAACTTTTGAGTCGGTTCACGGACTCGTCCGCTGCCTGTATTTTTTGTAGCGAGGAAGAGACCGTGTTCCACATTTATATGGAGTGTGAGAGGCTACTGCCCTGTATCAATATCTGAAGGGGTTGTTGCTAAAGTTCTGGTTACATTTTAGTCCTACGATACTTGTGTTTGGACACAAGGCAGGTTGTGGGGAGAGCCAAGTGGGAGGGTGGGACCTACCTGTCGGTCTACTCCTGGGCCTGGCCAAAATGGCCATACGCGGGTCCAGGCAGCAGGCGATGGATGGTCAGGCAAGGGTCGGCTGCTTGCCCCTCTTTCGGGCCTACGTCCGTGCACGTGTGTCCCTGGAGAGGGAACATGCGGTGTTCACGGGGACTTTGGAGGTATTCCGTGGGCGCTGGTCACCGCGAGGGGTTGAGAGTATTGTGAATAATGATTGTAATGTTGTACTATAATGACACTTGGTATAATGTAATTTCGTTTTGTGTATGACGTGATCTGTTGTATTATTTGATGTGTTGAATAAAGTCTTGGAATTTAAAAAAAAAATTTAAAAAAAGAGAGAGAGAGAGAGAGAGAGAGAGAGAGAGAGAGAAGAGAGAGACGGGGGAGACGGGAGAGCGACGTCTCATCGGCAGCAGGATCGGATCTGGCCCATCGAGCCGGCACCGCCATTCTTTGTGATCGTGGTTGATCGTCCCCGATCAATAACCCGTCCCTGCCTTCTCCCCATATCCCTTGACTCCACTAGCCACCTAGAGCTCTATCTAACTCTCTCTTAAATCCATCCAGTGATTTGGCCTACACTGCACTCTGTGGCAGGGAATTCCATAAATTCACAAAACTCACAGAAAACGGTTTTTCTCACCTCAGTCTTAAATGGCCTTCTCTTTATTCTAAGACCGTGGCCCCTGGTTCTGGACTCGCCCAACATTCGCTCCCTGCTGTTCCTCCAATTTGTGTTTAGCCTCACTCTGACAGTGGAGGAGACCCAGGACAGAAAGGTCTGTGTGGGAATGGGAAGGTGTTAATGAGTGACCGGTTCATTGAATCTTCAGCCCAGTGTGTCCCGCTATCTCTGTGAAGTGGGACATTCAGGTCCAGTGATCTCAGCTTTGATCACAAACACGTGACTGTGATTTTGCTTCTGTGTCTCATGAAATACACATTTAGAGATGTATTAAAAATACAATATGTTCATTTCTTTCCACAGAGAGACGATGGCTTCGTCTTCACAATCTGTATACTTCAGTCAGCGAGAAATCAATAAACTGCAATCTAGTTATGAGCAGGGTGGGCTGAGCATGTTTGCGACTAAGATTGTGAAGAAATTGAACGATATAGAAAATGCAGAGCTTAACATCGCTGTGACAGGAGAAGCAGGTGCAGGGAAATCCACCTTCATCAACGCCATGAGGGGGCTGCGGGGCTGCGATGAGGGTGCAGCTAAATCTGGAGTCAATGAAACCACAATGGAGCGAACTCCATACAAACATCCCAACTTCCCTAATGTTTGCTTCTGGGACCTGCCGGGAGCTGGAACAGCAAAGTTTCCAATGAAGGATTACGTGAGCAAAATGGAATTTAATACATACGATTTTTTCATAATAATCTCACAGAGTCGATTCACCGAAAACGATGCAAATGTCGCCAAGGTGATTCAAAACTTGGGGAAGAAGTTCTACTTCGTACGAAGTAAAATTGACAACGACATCCGTTCTTTAGAAATGGAGGGTAAAGTTTTTGACACAAAAATGGTACTTACTGAGATGAAGCAAAAATTAAGTTGCTATTTGATGGAAGCGGGGATTTCAGAACCCATTATTTTCCTGATATCATGCCTTCCCCCCGAAAAGATTAATTTAGATAATTTAGAGCAAACGCTTCTAAATAATCTCAATGGAATAAAAAAAGATGCTTTATTGATGTCACTTTCAAGCACAACAGTGAAGATTGTGGAGCAGAAACGAGCCCAGTTGAAGGAACGTATCTGGATGTTGGCAATAGCCTCAGGAGTTGTGGGAGCGCTGCCTGTTCCCGGATTGTCTGTCGCCGTTGACCTCGGGATACTAGTGGCTGCAATAATAGGTTTCCGCAAAAGTCTCGGCCTGGATGATGCCTCCATTCAGAGACTGGCCAATGTTGCAAAGACACCTGTGGAATTTCTGAAAGCAGTAGTGACAACCCCACTGGTGGGTGAAATAAACGAGGAGTTTGTGGCACTAATGTTGTTGCGTACCGGTTTTGTTGCTGTTTCAGTGGTGGAATTGGCCCTTGACTTTATACCAGTCATTGGCTCCATCTTCGGGGCAGTATCGTCATTTGGAATGACTTACAAGCTGCTGAACAACGCACTGGATGACCTTGTGGAGAATGCCCAGAGAGTGGTGAAAGCTGCATTTCCCACTGATCCTAGTCATCCGCAATAAAGAATCCGTTACTGAGTTGCTGCAAGTCATCGCGGATGCGCGAATGGAAAATAAATATCATCTTTCACATCTTCATTAGGTTCCAAATTATTTCACAGCTGATGAATTATTTTAAAAGCTGTTGTCACTGCTGTAATCTTCACAACCAATTCACTGCAAACACCTTAAGCGCACCAACCCGCCGGGGAACAGAAGATAACTCTCCCGGGGAGACTCAGTGTGACGTTGCCACCGCGTTCAACAAGCTCTCACCAATGAAACCATATCAACATCTAGTCAAACCTCCAAGGGTCTCGAATGTTTCAAAAAGACGACATCTTCTTCCAGTCTTTAAAGAATACAGATCTAACTTCTTCAGTCTTACATGAGAAGATGATCTTCTGATCCCAGTGGGCTGAGTGTGTTGTCATGTTCTGTACACTTGGCCAACTAAAACTATGCACAACATTCTAGATATTCTAGTTACAATTATGGCACAATTTCCCTATTTCAAAACTCCAACCCCATTGCAATAAAAGCCAACATGCCGTTAACATTCTTAACCTCTTGTTTCACCGACCCACTAGTCACTTGTACCTCAAGTATTTGTGGAATTTCCTGCCACAGAGGGCGGTGGAGGCCAAATCACTGGATGGATTTAAGAGAGGTAGATAGAGCTCTAGGCGCTAGTGGAGTCAAGGGATGTGGGGAGAAGGCAGGCACAGGTTATTGAATGGGGGCGATCAGCCATGATCACAATGAATGGCGGTGCTGGCTCGAAGGGCCGAATGGCCTCCTCCTGCACCTATTTTCTATGTTTCTAAGATACAAATACCTTAATATTTATGTGCCTCCTTTCAGCATGGCCGTCCGAAGGGGGGGGGGGGGTACGCACCCCCCTTATTTCCCCCCAGAGTAATAAAAAAATCTCGCCACCTATGCAGGTGACATAGCTGCTCAGGCCCGCCCGCCCGCATCCCCTGACCCGTGACTGATGAAAGTGGCGATAATTCGGGATGCTACTGAGAACCTGGAGGCCAAGTGAAATACAGGAGTGGCCACGTCACAAACTAGCCACCTGCCCAGCCCATCAAGCGCCACCTGAGGTACAGTCCGCGGGACCCACATCCATCTCACCAGCCACCGCGTAAACAACAGAACCCGAGTGGGAGCAAGTTCTTCTCCATCTCCAATGAAGTCTGCGCGTTAACCTCAGATTACCGAGCCTGTTCTACACACAGTCTACAGGTTACTGGCAGTCCAGTTCACGTACAGATTCCTCCCAAATTATAACAGGCCGGGAGCAGTTCACTCAGTAAAAATACAGTGAACGATGGTTGTTTTTTTAAACTGTTCAATGACAGAATTTACATGAAATATTTATTATAACCCCACGGTGCCAGAGATTCGGTCACAGTCTGAGATTTTCATCCGATGAACATCTAATTATGGATTGTAAATCTTTCACCGTTTCACAAGCAGCACAGCCCCTTTCAATGTTATTTTGCCAGACATTAATTTCTTTAATTTCTGTGAAACTTCCTCCAATTTTCTCCACAAATGTTATTTCCCACTTGTTTTCCGGAGCTGGAGATCAACAATACAAAATGACAGGCAAAAATCCACTCAGGGCCGCCAGTCCCCGTGAAAGAGGAGCAGAGAGAATTTCCCCTCCACAGACGCTACATCACCTGATGAGCTTTTGCAACAACCCCTGTTATTAACTGCAGGTGACTTTATTGAACACAGTCCGGTCAGTTTATACTTACTGACAGAGAAGCTATGGACCAAAGATGGAGGGTGGTTAAAGAAGTTAACTAATGAAACCATTCAGCTTTGTACAGTCGGGCGGGTTTGTACAGTCGAGTCGCTGACTGGACCTCAACGGCCACGGCGGAGTCTCCGGAGCGAGCGCGGAACGATCTTCTACTCGGCTGTTTCCGGCCCCCAGACCGCGTGTTTGGGAACATGTTAAACCGAGCTCAGCGGTGTGGAGGGAATTGTGTTGGCGTGACAGGGCAAAGCTTACTGAGGTATCATCTCTTGGAAGAAGAATCAACTTTGATCTAATCGCATAGAGAAAACGGCAATAAAATTCACACGGCGGAGACAAGTGCAGTAAATTCTAATAGTATCAAGATATTCGAAGATTAATCCACGAATGTACGGATATTCGAATCTGAAGGCAGATGCCAACCAGAAGGTTACTTAATAGTAGTGAGCTGTTTGCAGCAGAGTCCAGCAGCGTAAGGACAACATAACAGAGATGATTGCACCCGAGTCGAGCAGCCGGGAAGCATTGTAGCATTGTAGTGTAGTGTAGAACCAATTGTGTTATAATCTAATGTTGTACAGTAGATGTCATCATTTTACACAAGTTAGCACAGAAATAGTCTGATCCTTTAGCAGGGCGGTTACAGAAGCATGATCTATTAGTAGAGCGCTTATTTCAGCAAATAAGAATTATATAGTCACATTTAACTTAGAACTTTTTTTAATTTCTTTTTAAAATTTTCTATGGATGTACGGAAACTTAATCATTTCTTCTATGTAAAGCACTTTGGTTTCAACGCGAGTTGATGTAAACGTGCTACATAAATACAATTTACTTACTTAACTATACCAAAACAACTGAATAATAACGGAAATATGTGGGAAAAAGTGAATAAAAGGAGGAGACGTGAAAAGTGATGCAGTGGTGGGGCCCGGATGTAACCAGGTTACCACAGCAACAAGTGACCTGTAGAGACACTTGCAATATTATGCATCAGGATACAGTGGACAAGTGGACAAGTGTACCAGTGGACCAGTGGACCAGTGGACCAGTGGACCAGTGGACCAGTGGACCAGTGGACCAGTGGACCAGTGGACCAGTGGACCAGTGGACAAGTGGACCAGTGGACCAGTGGACCAGTGGACAAGTGGACCAGTGGACCAGTGGACCAGTGGACCAGTGGACAAGTGGACAAGTGGACCAGTGGACCAGTGGACAAGTGGACCAGTGGCCCAGTGGACCAGTGGACCAGTGGACCAGTGGACAAGTGGCCCAGTGGACCAGTGGACAAGTGGACAAGTGGCCCAGTGGACCAGTGGACCAGTGGACCAGTGGACCAGTGGACCAGTGGACAAGTGGCCCAGTGGACCAGTGGACCAGTGGACCAGTGGACAAGTGGACAAGTGGACCAGTGGACAAGTGGACCACAACTGCATCCACGTAGAGGCGCCGCACCGTCATTGTTAAGCCAGTTGATGTATTCGCAATGATTACTCTAAACATTGGGTTTCTCTTGTACTGGGAGAGTAAAACAATAAAGTCCTCGTTGGCATCACACTCAATGGTTTCCTGTCCAATTTATCTGCGGAAGCTCTTTGTAAACCGGCCGCCCTGTCCCTGCTGCCCCATCACCAGCTCCCCGGGTGGGATTCTGCAGGCGAAATAATTTAATCCACCTCCTTCTTTCACCCTCCCCCCCCCCCCCCCCCCCTTGGAACCTGGCTGACCTCGCTCCGACCCCCCCCCCCCCCCCCCCCCCCTCCCCCTCATTGAACCGTTTACAATGTATACACAATTCTCAACGTTTCTATCCCTGATCTTAACAATCCTAACTCTTTATCGCTGGAGCTCACACCCGCATCCCTGGCCTTTGTCCAACAATCAGCCTGTCAAATAACCCCCTCGCCGGTGTTCACCTATTACCGGACATGCTTTGTCCTGCCGCTTCTCCCTCCCAAATTGTGACCGGATACATCACCCTTGTAGCTCCCCCACCAAGTCCCCATTTGGAAATACATCACCTTTCTTCATCTAAACCCTGGATCCTATTCCCCAACAGCCCCGTGGGATGACCTTCAACTGAGGGGTTGTGGCCACTTTCCCAGCGCAGCGTTTCCATTCCACGGTGACCATCAGATGGGCTGAAGACTTTCTCACGTTTGTTGAGCTTTGGAATTGTGGGGGGATTCCATTTCAAGCCGGGAGGGGGCGCTCTGAGAGGGGCTGATGCTGGGATGGGATTGGGCCGGCTGGGTGGTCCAGTGTCAGGGGGGGTCCCTGGGATCCGTGAACTTTGATGATGGCGAGCAGGTCCCGTGTAATGAGGCAGGGATTGGATTGGAACCCGGTGACACGGCGGAGGTTGCACCGTCGATGGAAGGGCAGGGGGAATGTGGACTGTGGGTAAACAGGTCTGTGAGTTCCCCCAATGATGTGGACCGCTCCAGCACAAAAAGCAATACACCTGCTCACTGAGATGGAGACAAGGACAGATATATATATTTATATGGGAGAGAGAGAGACGGGGAAGGAAGAGACAGAAAATAACAAACGAGCGCGAAGGAGATAGAGGAGCGGGAGGGGAGGCGAGGGAAAAGGAAAGAGAAAAAACATAGAAAATAGGTACAAGAGCAGGTCATTCGGCCCTTCGAGCCAGCACCCATAAATGCTCGAGGATCTAGTAGGAGAGAAATCCACATTAGACAGGAAATGGTGTTAGGTAAACTCTTGGGACTGAAGGCAGATAAATCCCCAGGGCCTGCTGGTCGGCATCCCAGAGTACTCAAGAATATGGCCCTTGAAATTGTGCACGCATTGGTGATTATTTTCCAATGTTCTTTCATAGAAACATTGATAGAAACATAGAAAATAGGAGCAGGAGTAGG
>NC_045967.1:59916403-60072796 GCF_010909765.2 Amblyraja radiata | reverse complement strand
GGCGGTGCTGGCTTGAAGGGTCAAATGGCCTCTACTCCTGCACCTGTTGTCTATTGTCTATAGACAATATAGACAATATTGTCTCAGAGAAAGCCCACGCAGGAGAACATACAAACTCTGTACAGACAGCACCCATAGTCATGATCAAACCCAGGTCTCCGGCGTTATATTCGCTTTAAGGCAGCACCTCAACCGCTGCGCCACCGTGCTCTCCAGAGGTGCTGCCTGACCTTCTCTCTTGAGAGATGCTGCCTGACCCGCTGAGCTACTCCAGCATTTTGGGTCTACCTTCAATTTAAACCAGCATGTGCAGTTCTTTCCTACACATGTTTTGTTTAAAGATAGGTGCAAACATTACTGACGATGACACTATTGAATTATGAAACTGAGAATGTATGAATTTTTCACACAGATTTAGCCCACATTGTCTGTACCGACATTATGCCAAGGCCAAGCCTTATCTGCCTGCATATAATCTGCATCCCTCTATTCCCTGCATATCCATGTGCTTATCCAAAAGTCTCTTAAATGCCCCCTATCATATCTGCCTCCACCACCCTCCCTGCACTACATTCCAGGCACCCACCACCCTCTGTGTAAAAACGTTACCCAGCACCTTCTTTAACTTAGTGATTGTCCTTCAACTTCCTACCCCTTCTTCATTCGTAAACCATGTTCACATTTGTCTTGCAAAAGTGACTTTTCTTATCTCATGATTTATAACCTTCAGCCTGGTTTACGTTCTATCTTTAATTCAGCTAGCTGTGCCTGTAATAGAAACATAGACAATAGGTGCAGGAGTAGGCTATTAGGCCCTTCGAGCCTGCACCGCCATTTGATATGATCATGGCTGATCATCCAACTCAGTATCCTGAACCTGCCTTCTCTCCATACTTTAGCCACAAGGGCCACATCTAACTCCCTCTTAAATATAGCCAATGAACTGGCCTCAACTACCTTCTGTGGCAGAGAATTCCAGAGATTCACCACTCTCTGTGTGAAAAATGTTTTCCTCATCTCGGTCCTAAAAGTCTTCCCTCTTATCCTTAAACTGTGACCCCTAGTTCTGGAACTGTGACCCTAGTTCTGGAACTGTGACCCCTAGTTCTGGAACTGTGACCCCTTGTTCTGGATGTAATGTAAATACCTGTTAATTCTACTTCTCGCCCGTCCTTACCTGACCTTCGAGATACCTTCATTAAGGTAGCCTCTTTTCCCACAATGCTTCACCAGTATGTAACTCTTGTGTTTAACTTATTACCACCTAGACACAGATCATAGAATGGTACAGACCAGGAACAGGCCCTTCAGCCCTTTATGGCTATGCCAAAAATGACCCCAAGTCTTATCTGCCTATTCACTCCATTCCCTGCATAAAAGACTGTTCACATAAAAGACTTAAATGCCACTATCATTTCTGCGTCAATCACAAACCCCGACAGTGTGCTCTGAGTACTCACCACCGTCTATGTACAAAATCTGCTCCCCACATCTCCACATAACATTGCCTCTCTTACCTTGAAGTTATGCTCCTTAATATTTAATTTTACCTTTCTGGGAAAAAGGTTCTGAATGTCTACCCTATCCATGCCTCACATAATTTTATACCATTCTATCTACTTCTGTTGTCACTCTCATGGAGTAATGGACTTGGACCCCAGGAACCATCTGTACATCAGTGCCACAGAGGATCATGCCACGAGTTGTAAATTCCTAATGTCTTTATAATTTACCAAACGTTCTTCATCAGGTATAGTTGCTGTATTTGGCTCCCTGCCCAGATCTGCCCCCCCCCCCCCCCTCCACTCATGGGTGGGCAGTGTCATGTCGGAGCCTGCCATGTCGAGTTCCTTCATCAACGTTCTGCCCTGACTTGTTTTTCTCTGTTTGAACCCTTGCCTTCACCAACCTAGCTGCCCAAAGCAGCAATCTCTTGTCCACCCCTCCCTCCTCCTAGCACCCCTTTTCCTTCACACCCTTGCAAATGTTTGCTTAATAGTACCCCCCAACCCACCGCCCCACCCCCCCCCCACAACTGCACCAACAATATCTCATCGCTAACACTCCAACCCGCCAACCTCTGGTCCCTTGCCCCGTTCCAAGCTCTGGTCCTCTCATCCTCCTCCCTCCAAACAATGCTTCCCTTGATCCCCATTCAACATCTGCTGCCCTCCCACTGATCCTGTTGCACCCAACCCCAACCATTGGTTATCTCACCCCTACTCCAGCCATCATTCCTTCGCTTTCCTCTGTCCCCAATCAACTTCTGTCTTTCCAAACACAGATATATCATATTCCTCAGTTCTACTGCAGTTCTGTTCTACTGACCCTGTTCTACTGCAGTTGTACAGGGTCTTGGTGAGACCACACCTGGAGTATTGCGTACAGTTTTGGTCTCCTAATCTGAGGAAAGACATTCTTGCCATAGAGGGAGTACAGAGAAGGTTCACCAGACTGATTCCTGGGATCTCAGGACTTTCATATGAAGAAAGCCTGGATAGACTCGGCTTGTACTCGCTAGAATTTAGAAGATTGAGGGGGGATCTTATAGAAACTTACAAATTCTTAACGGGTTGGACAGGCTAGATGCAGGAAGATTGTTCCCGATGTTGGGGAAGTCCAGAACAAGGGGTCACAGTTTAAGGATAAAGGGGAAATCTTTTAGGACCAAGATGAGAAAAACATTTTTCACACAGAGTGGTAAATCTGTGGAATTCTCTGCCACAGAAAGTAGTTGAGGCCAGTTCATTGGCTATATTTAAGAGGGAGTTAGATGTGGCCCTTGTGGCTAAAGGGATCAGGGGGTATGGAGAGAAGGCAGGTACAGGATACTGAGTTGGATGATCAGCCATGATCATATTGAATGGCGGTGCAGGCTCGAAGGGCCGAATGGCCTACTCCTGCACCTATTTTCTATGTTTCTATATTTCAATGTTTCCTCAAAAACTACCCACCACAGGTGTTGGGCTTATCTCGGGTTTATAGTTCCCTCCAGTTTGTTTGCACCCATTCTTAATAAAAGGCAAAACGTTGCTTACCCTTCTATCTATTTGTGTGCTGCAATGGAAACTCAAATATCTCTACACCAATTGGTGTATGTGACAATATATGTCCTTTGTTGTCCTATCTTCTGGCACCTCACTGTGTCTAACATCGATTCCATATTTTACCCAATCTCACACAATTTCTTCTCAAAATGCTGTTGGATATACCTGATCAGGCCCCGGAGATGTACCTACCATCATAAGTTTTAAGACGTGCAACACGTGTTACTACAATGTGAACTATCGCAAAACAAACCCATTTACATTCCCCAAGATACCCCACCTTCGTGTCTTTCTCAACCGTATAAACAGGGAAACATTTATTGAGGAGATCACTCATCTCCTCCGGCTCCAATCATGGATCCCAATCTGCCCCATGAGAGGATTATTTCTCTTTTTAGCTCTTCTTTGCCCCTAAAAAATAATTAAAGTAATTACCCAATCTCTGGATTCATTTTCGGCTAATTTGATAAAGCTATCTCATTCCACCTTCTGGCTTTTCTGACTTCCTACTCAAATATCCTCCTGTGCCCTTGATAATACTCCAGTGATTTACATGATCCCAGCTGATCCAGGACTACTTTTATCTAATGAGAGCCAAGATATATTATCATCCAGGGTTCCCTACCACTTTCCCTTCACTTACAGGAACAAATTTTGATCGATCTTTCCAAACTCCTGCTAAAATACGTAATTCTGTCCTTTTCCAGAGTAATCTACCATGTGGAGTCTTATCAAAGGTCTAGTGGAAGTCCACATAGACTATGTTTACCAATCTGCGCTCATCAAACTTCTTTAAATACTTCTTCATAAAGACTATAATATTACTTTTTATTGATACACACCCAGAGGCCATTAGGACTGTAAACTCCTATCTCACCAGGGACTAACTTCCACCCCGTCTCAGCCATAAACACAAATGCAGTCCCGATCTATATGAGGAAAGTTCAAATCCCTGACTAAGTTCACGCTATTATTCCAGCCACTGTCCTCAATCCAGAGTGTGTTTCTCTTGGTTCTTGGTTTCTTGGTCCTCCAAAATATTCCAACTGGAATTTAAACTGGAGGTGAGAACTAGTGTCCTCACCGAGCAGAGAGTGACGGACACTATCCTGGGCGGTGAACCCACATTCTCAGTGTAGATGGTTTATGCATGCAACCTATAATGTAGCTACCTCAATACCACTAACCACGCCCAGCCATCTCAGTATAACTGTGATATCTTCCCCTTGCTCCTCCCTTGGTTCCAGTACGCCTGAAGGTTAGATGCAGTCAGTACTGGGACGTGTTTGACATGTGCCTTTATTAAAGACTCAGTAAAGTTACAGTGTGTCAGACTTGCAACCTTTACATGGTGTCAGAAGTGGAATCCGTTTCCCACGCCTCCAATCGGAGACCAGAAAGAAAGTGTGGGCACCCGCAGGCAGTGAGGTGCGTCTGCTGGGCCACCCCCGCTGGATGACAGCTGCGAGCTGTTGCAGGTCGGGGTAGTTGGCGGTGTGCTCAACCAGGCACTGCAGCTGCTTAGAGGGAATGAAGTTGACATTTAGTAGCTGCAGATCCTCCTGCTCGTAGGGGTGCCTGTCACAGGAGGATCGGGTGGCCCTGGACAGCGCGTCGGCCACATACATCTCGGTGCCCCTCTTGTACACGATCAGAAAGTCGAACCGCTGGAGCTGTAACATCATTCGCTGGAGTCTAGCTGGAGCGATGTGGATAGGCTTATTGAGGATGGTCACCCAGGGTTGATGATCCGTCTCGACGGTGAACCTGGTATCGAAAAGGAAGTCCTTGAACTTGTAGCAGGCGAATACAACCGCAAGAAACTCCTTCTCGATTTGTGCATAGCGCTGCTCAGTGTCTGTCATGGTACGCGAGGCATAAGAAATGGGCTGCAGTGAGCCTTCATCATAGAATTGCAGGTAGGCATTACCTGGTGTTGGTTAATTCATATTCCAACTGGTTCGAAATGGATCTTCTCCCTGCTATCACCTCTGAAATGGTTATCAGTAAGCTGCGCAGACACTTCGCTACCTTTGGGTCCCCGGTCCGTTTGCAGACCGACAACGGCCGTCAGTTCACCAGTGCAGAATTCCAGGCTTTCGCTGTGAAGTGGAACTTCACTCACTATACCAGCAGCCCTGAATACCCGCAGAGCAACGGCCTGGCCAAACGAGCTGTCCGCAGTGCCAAGAATTTGCTCGAGCAGTCTCGTCTCTCCAATGGTGACTTCTACCAGGGTCTACTAAACCTTCGCAGCATCTCACGGGACCCTACCATGCGATCCCCTGCCCAGCGTCTGATGTCCCGCGTGCTTCGCCCACCATTGCCGATCGCCCAACAATCCCTGGTGCCCAAGGTCCTCCAGCCTGCCACCGTCCAGCAACGGATTGCCCACAAGCATGAGGTACAGCACCGCTCTCACGACAAGTCCTGCCGCCCGCTCTCACCACTACTGTCTGACCAGGTCGTCCGCATGCAGACAGCCACCGGATTCTCCCGGCTTGCAACCGTTGTTGGTGTGGACGATTCCCCGAGATCTTACCTGGTGGACTTTGATGGAACTATCTACCGCCGTAGCCGCCAGCACCTGTTGGCCGTTAACGAACCTCAGCCTCCTCCTGCGGATCCTTACGCTCCTCCGTTGCATTTCGAGCCTGTCATTACTAATTACCCCACAGCTCCCTGCATGCCCCGGTCAGTTCGCTTGCCGCGTTCTCCTCCCTCTGTGCTTCCTGGTTTCGGGCAGATGATCTCCTCCCCTACTCGTTCTCCTTCTCCTCCTCCTCCCCCGTCTCCTCCTCCTGGATCACCCATGCTGGTTGGGTCACCTTCCGCATTCCCGGTTGGGTCTCCGCCGACTTTCTCCTTCCCGGCTGCTACTGCTCCGCCTCCTCTTCTATCTGGTGGGGAGGGTGATGGTGCTATACGCACACGCTCGGGTCGGGTTGTCAAACCTCCTGTCCGCTACGGTGATTTCGTTTAAAATTTGCATGTGTTGTATAATAGTAAGATTAAACGAGAACATACCAGTTTGAAGTTTGATCTGTATTTTATGAGGAGTTACGATGAGGGATTACGTGAAGAACCCGCTCAGTGCGCAGGCGCGGCATACTTCCAAGCAGCGGTGTGGAATCACAGATAGACACAGTTATTTGAAGTAAGCATAGTAAAGATAAGGAGACATCAATTTATTAGTTTGATCCATATAATAAGGGTGGGAGCGGAGGGCACGTAATCCCTCATCGTAACTCCTCATAAAATACAGATCAAACTTCAAACTGGTAAGTTCTCGTTTAATCTTACTATTTTACTTCGGAGTCACGTGAGTGACTACGTGAAGATTTCAAAGCTCTGTGATTTCAAACCGTGTAACAGTTTCATTTCACTCACTGCCGAAGTTCTTGAGGGAGGAAGTGTTATCGTAATCAACCAATGAGTCTATTTGTAGAAAAACACAATGGTATTTTTTAAACAATAACAACAAAGAATTAAGTTGCTCCCCTGGGCTTAAATTAAATATTTGCAGTCCGTAAATCTTTACTGCAAATAAACCAGGTTTTGCCAACGGCTTATTATAACATTTCTGAACGGTCTTTTCCCCCCCCACCATCCTGCTGTAGCCAGGATGTGGTCTATAGGCATGTCCATTCTTTCGCCGTCGACATGGATGCTGCCCTGGTGGAATAAAATTTGTACATGTTAGTGTTTATCCCAGCAGTTTCTAGCACCTGCTTGAGCCATCTCGCAATGGTTTGGCTCGTAAGGTTTTTGTGACTGACCCACAAGGCTTTTCATCTCCCTCGAATATTTTGGTTGTGTCTATGTAGGATAGTAGGTGGGTCATGGCACATAACCGTGGTTCTGGTGGGTAAGCCACGACTGGATTAGGTGTTCCTGGTCTGCTCTGTTTGATCAGTCGCTGGATAACGACAGATCTGGTCTGGAGCTGTGATCATGTTGTCCAGTCACAATAGGTGTAGTGACTGGACCCTCTGAGCAGATACAAGTGCCATCAACATGAGCGTCTTTAGTGTAGCTTGCTCGAGGCCGAGGGATCTGGCTGGTGGCCATTCCCTGAGATATGTCAGGACCACACTGATATCCCAAATATGGGTATACCTGGGCTTAGGGCTTGATATTGTAAATGCCCTTCATCAGTTTTAAAACCAGTGGATGGGATCCAATCGCCTGTTGTCCTGGCACTGGTTTGAGATAAGCAGACAGAGCACTCTGCGCTGTGTTGATGGCACTGTAGCTGATCCCTACATCGTGGTGTAGATAGGCCAGGAACTCCAGTATGTTGATGGCTGTGGCTGTTGCGTATGTTGTCCCTGTTTCCTGGCAGTACTTCTCCCTTTTTTTGATGCTGGTTAAGTACTGCCTCTTGGTGGATGTTCGAAGGGATGCCGACATGGTGGTGATGGTTTGTTTGGACAATCCCAGTTCCAGGTAAGGTCTGTTCAAACTTGCAACCCAGGCGTTTAATTTTCTCATGGCATGGGTGTTTAGCTTACCTGGTAGGTAAGTAGCTGATAGCCAAATATGTCTTTCGACACACCATTGCCAAATCATGTTGACCAATTTGTCGCATGATAATGATTTTATGCCACCCATATGGTTAATATAGCCATCACCGTAGTATTTATCAATTTGTAACCGAACATGCAAGTGCTGCATATTAGATACATATGCTTTTAAACGATAAAAGGCGCCCAACATCTCTAGATAGTTAATGCCCAGTGTAAGTAGTAATGATGACTCTAGGTTAGTCCATCTACCACCTGTGCTGGATATGGAGTTAGTCGCTCCCCAGCCTTGAGCACTGGCATCTGTTTGAATAACTAAAGTAGGGTTAGTGATGAAGATAGGGCTGAAACTATGCCAAACGTTTTCTGCCCACCACTGTAGCTCTGATATTGCTTCAGTGGGTAATTTCATGACACGATCACAGTGACCTGTATGTCGTTTTATTGCCTGTACCTTTGCTCTTTGTAAATTTTTGATAGTGCAAAGGTCCGAATTGTGTAGCCGGAAATGCTGCTACCATTTCCCCAATTACTCTTGCTACTTGTCGAATAGTTGGTCGCTCGTTGACCATTAAATTGTTGCATGATTGTGCTAATTCAACCATTTTTGCCTTTGGCAAGGTACCAGTCATATGGACTGAGTTAATTGTGAAGCCCAGGTAGTCCATGATAGTGGATGGCTTCAACTTAGATTTATCTGGATGTAGGACGAACCCCAGAGTTTCGAGGAGCTGTTTTGTAGCTGATACTGCTGCCACAGCCAATTCCATTGTTTTCCCTACTATCAGAATATCATCCAGATATGCCATGACAATATGTTTTTGTTTTCTTAGTAGTGCCATGGCTGGGTTCAATATTTTGGTGAATAATCTTGGGGCTGAAGTTAGCCCATAGGGCAATGCTTTGTACCATCCAGATAAATTTTAGGTATCTGCGATGATCCTTGTATATGGGTACTAGATAGTAAGCATTTTTAAGATCAATGCTTGCCATGAAGTGTCCTTTGGAATTCAGTTGTTTGGCAGTAACAAATGTCTCCATTTTGAAATGTATATACTTAACAAATTTGTTTAGTGATGTTAAGTCAATGATGATGCGACAGCCACCATCTTTTTTGGTTTTAGTAAATATATTCGATACAAATTCCAAAGGTTCATGTTTGGTCTTTTCGATGACCCCCTTTGTGATTAGTCTCACCAGTTCAGCTTGTCCCTCACGTCTCTTTGACGGAGGGAGAAATACCCTTTGGGGCCAATGTTGAACTGGCGGCGTTTTTTCTGACATGAATTGTATTTTATATCCACTAATGCTGTTGAGTATATACTTGTCACTCGTAACCATACCCCATGCTTCTTTAAACAAGTGTAATCTCCCCCCTGTTAATAAAGCACCCTTATTCTCTATATGCTGGTAGGAACCAGACCCACCTACTTCCATGGTTATTGGCGATTCTGTTTCTTCATTTTCCTGAAGGTTCTGTTCTGACGTGCTGGCGATGTTGGGGGGAGGCGCATTTTCCAGAGGGTCCGCTGCGGGCCCTGATCTAAAAAGATCTTTGGGGATAATGTGCGGACCCCAAGCATTCACCAGTCCCATATTGCGGACGTCGACTGGTGGATGCCGTGGGGTGCTGGCGCTTGGGTATCGGAGGTCTTGGTTTGCTCATCCCGGGGCCTGCCCTCATTAGGCCAAAGGTTTTTGATGCTTCCTCCATCTCCTTCAGTTTTTTATTGAGATCTTTCCCAAATAGCAGCGCGTCCGTCTCCGCAGCTGGGGCTTTACACAAGCCAGTAAATTTGGGATTGAGGGCAGGTTTTATGATTTCCCACCGGAGATTGTTGATCTCAAATTGTGTGGTACACATTAATGCCAGCACATCCTGCTGGCAGGTATCCATCTCCGTGGTCTCCACGGAACGAGCAAAGGCTGTGATGGCCGACGTCAGGAGCTTTAGGATCCGCTGTAGCTTGAGTTCTTGGGCCCGGATGTGTGACCCCACATGCCCCCAGATTTGGCTGTTGACATTTTTTACTTTGAGGGCCTCACAGTTTTCTGGTGCTGTGTGTTGTTTCAGCACCTCAGCGAGCACCTTTTCCAGTAATGGTTTATTGGATAGGTGGTTGATGCTGGCCGCCATTCTTGGTTCCAGCGGTGCTCCAGCCCGTGGGGTTGCTACAAAGCGGTCCATCACACCCAACAGCTCTTCCTGTTCCTGCACCCCTGGCACACTCCCGAATTCGTCCGCCTGCCCCTGTTCCAGACCAGCCCAGCCCTGGTCACCAATGCTAGCCTCCAGTAATGAGGGAGCAGAGGGCAGTGTACAGAACACTGTGGAGGGGGTGCCTGACCTCCCTCCGTGAGAGCGCTCTTTCTGCGCATCTCGCTGGAGCTGCTCCAATAGCTGTTGGATGCAGCTCAGGCGGCTGTCTCTCCTCCATTTAGGTGGAGACATGTCCCCGTCCGACGAATCGGACGCCACCGGCCGGATGCCTCTTCGGATGGCTAGACATCCAGCCCGTAGTTCAGGCACTAGCGGGACTGGGCTCGGCGCGGTGATGGGGATAGCGGTGCGCCCGGTAATTGTTCCTACCGCCTTCTTCTGGAGCTTTTGTGCCTTGTAGATGCGAGAGGGCCCCTCAAGCAGCGCGTCTCGCAGGCACCTGCTCCGTGAGCCGCTCCAGCGGCTCAGGCGGCTCTCTCTCCCCTCGTGCGGGTGGAGAGACGTCCTGTCCATAATCGGGAACACCTGCCGGATGCCTCTTCGGGTGGCTATGCATCCAGCCCGCTGCTCAGGTACTAGCGGGCTGGCCTCGGCACGGTGTCAGGGAATAGAGGAACACCGGGTAACGCTCCTACCGCCTGTTGCTGCCCCCCTCCCCAACGGGAAAACGTTCCTCCTTGAACGGGGGGCAGTTTTGTTCCAGAGCCTTTTTCTCTGCCTGTAGAAAACACAAGCAGAAAAAGGCTCACCTGTAAAAGAAACCCGACCTCAGGGTACTCACCTGACGGTCCGTTTCATTCTGTAGCGGGAGTGCCTTATTCCCGTTGCAGCCGCTGTTGCACTGCTGGCGTAATGCCGCGCCTGCGCACTGAGCGGGTTCTTCACGTAGTCACTCACGTGACTCCGAAGTAAAATCACACTGCCACTGTTATAACTTCAATTTTAGATTTCCAAGGGAAAGGATGTAGATGGTTTATGCATGCAACCTATAATGTAGCTACCTCAATACCACTAACCACGCCCAGCCATCTCAGTATAATTGTGATATCTTCCCCTTGCTCCTCCCTTGGTTCCAGTACGCCTGAAGACTAGATGCAGTCAGTACTGGGACGTGTTTGACATGTGCCTTTATTAAAGACTCAGTAAAGTTACAGTGTGTCAGACTTGATTCCTTTACACTCAGCATAGAGGAAAGGAATATCCCATTGCAGCACAGCAAGAATGACTTAACTGTGACTATCGGTCCGGGCCTCAGTGATTGTAAACAAGCTGAATTCCAGTAGCGTGTGACATGGCAAGATGAGCAACTTTGCAGATGATACAAACATGGGCAGTATTGTAGATAGTGTAGATGGATGTTAAATATTGCAGCAGGATCTCGGTTGGTTGGCCAGGTCGGTCGAGGGTTGGTGGATGGAATTTAATACAGAGGAATATGAGGTGTTGGATTTTGGAAAGTCTGCAGGGGTCTGGGAAGTGTTGTAGAGTGTGGGATCTAGGAGTGCAGATACATAGTTACTTCAAAATAGCGGCCCACATAGATAGGGTGGTTAAAAAAGCTTTTGGCATATTTATCTATGTCAGCCAGTGTAGAGATTGAGAAGTCATGTTGCTGTTATATAAGATGTTAATGAGGCCGCATTTACTCTGGAGAAGCAGCACTCTCGACTGTGAACAGTGGCTGGAACAATAGAGTGGTCCTTGTAGGGATTTGAACTTTCCTCACTTAGATTGGGTCTGCAGTCGGGTTTAGATGGGGTGGAATATGCTGTGTGTGTACAGAAAAGTTATTTCATGCAAAATATGAATGACCCAAGTAGGGAGAGTGGCACCATGCTACAGGAAATATGTCATGTTGGATAGGGCACAAAGATGATTCATGAGGATGTTGCCAGGACTCGAGGGTCTGAGCTGTATGGAGAGAGAGAGGTTTCAGCAGGTTGGGACTCCATTCCTTGGAACGCAGGAGGTGGAGAGGGGATCTTAGACAGGTGTATGAAATCATGAGATGAATAGATATCCCTACCAGATAAACGGTGGGCGGCGCGACTCTCGTCAGCAGCGGCCTCTGCAGTCCGTCTGCGTTTTTATTATTTTATGTCTATGTTTTTATGTAGTTTTTGTTATTTTTTGTTGGGGTATGTGTGTGGGGGGGTGGGGGTGGGGGTGGGGTGGGAGGGAGGGGGTAACTTTTAAATCTCTCCCTGCACGGGAGACCCGACCTTTTCTTTGTCGGGTCTCCGTTGTCGTTGGGGCTGCAACGAGGAGCGGCCTCCAACAGGAAGACCGGGAGCTGTGGTGCCGACTACTCACCTCACCGTCGCGGAGCTGGCCGAGTCCAGAGCGGGTGGAGCTGTGGCGGACACTGCTGCGGCCCGACCCCCGGAGATTCGGTGGCTGCAACTGCGGGTCTGGCGGACGGCGGCACCGGGAGCCCGCGGGTCCCTGGAGGGAGACCGCTTTTCAGGGCTCCCGCAACGGCGACTTCTCCCGCCCGAGTTGCGGGGTTGAAGAGCTCCTGGAGCGGGGCCTACATCACCGCCCCGCGTGGCTTGGAATGGCTGCGGGTCTCTGCGAGCGCGCGCCGGGGGCTCTAACATCAAGAACCCGGTGCGCGACCTTGCATCACCCGGCATGGCTTTAATGGCCGCGGGACAATTCGCCATCGCCCGCCGGGGGCTTTGACTGACATCGGGGGGGGGAGAGTGCAGTGGAGAGATAAGTTTTTTTGGCCTTCCATCACAGCAATGTGATGGATGTTTATGTAAATTATGTTGTGTCTTGGGTCTATTTGTTTGTAATGTATGGCTGCAGAAACGTCATTTCGTTTGGACCTCAAGGGGTCCAAATGACAAATAAATTGTATCGTATCGTAATACATCGGGTAGATGCACAGTCTCTTGCCCAGAATAGAATGGAGGACCAGAGGATATGGGTTTAAAGTGAAGGAGAAGAGTTTACCAAGAATCTGAGGGGCACCTTTTTCACAAAAGGGTAGTGGGTGTATGGAACGAGGCAGGGACTATCCCAGCATTTAAGAAACAGTTAGACAGGTATATCGATATAGGACAGGTTTAGAGGGATATTGGCCATACGCAAGCAGGTGAGACTACTGGGACACAAGGCATATTGGCCGACCCGGGCAATTTGGGCCATAGGGCCTGTTTCCGCACTGTAGGATTCTGTGATTTTATGAGTGAGAATGAATGCCCTTGGCATCACTGTAGTTTTCACCTTATTGTGATAGACATGAGTGTTGATTTACACACAGTCCCAACAGAGTAACTAACTGAGACATGAGCTTTGTTTGTGACTATTTGTACAGTAGCAGGTGCCTCACCAAGAGCTAGAGTGGTGGAAAGTTTCCGTGCAGTAAAGGGATCAGGGGGTATGGAGAAAAGGCAGGTACAGGATACTGAGTTGGATGATCAGCCATGATCATATTGAATGGCGGTGCAGGCTCGAAGGGCCGAATGGTCTACTCCTGCACCTATTTTCTATGTTTCTATGTTATCTCCGGTTTGCTTCCAGTTCCTCGTGCTGGCGAGAGCAGGAACAGGGAGATACAGGACTTGAATGTGTGGCTGAGGAACTGGTGCAGGGGGCAGGGATTTAGATTCTTAGATCACTGGGATCTGTTTTGGAGTAAGGGGGAACTGTACAAAAGGGACAGATTGCATCTTAACAGGTGGGGGACCAGCATTCTGGCAGGCAGGTTTGCCACTGCTACACGGGTGGTTTTAAACTGAATAAGGCGGGTGGGGTGTCAAATGGGATAGTCGAGGACGGAGGTAAAGGGAAAGAGAGTAAAGGGATGGTTAATGACCCCAGAATTAACGGGAAAGGAAGCTCACAAAGGGATAGGAGAGTATGGACAAGTGTCATAGGGATCGATGTGAAAGGTGAGATGCGTAAAGAATTAAAAGTATTGTATATGAATGAAGTATAAGAAGTAAAGTAGATGAGCTTGAGGCTCAGTTAGAGGTTGGTAGATATGACATTGTGGGGATTACTGAGACGTCCTCTTGTTTGAATCTTCTCTATTCTCAAAGGGAAAAGCTGATCTACATCAACTCTGTCTATCCCTCTCATCATTTTAAAGACCTCTATCAAGTCCCCCCTTAAACTTCTGCGCTTCAGAGAATAAAGACCTAACTTATTCAGCCTTTCTCTGTAACCTAGTTGTTGAAACCCAGGCAACATTCTAATAAATCTCCTCTGTACTCTCTCTATTTTGTTGATCTCCTTCCTATAATTGGGCGACCAAAATTGTACACCATACTCCAGATTTGGTCTCACCAATGCCTTGTACAATTTTAACATTACGTCCCAGCTTCTATACCTAATGCTCT
Organism: Amblyraja radiata; assembly: GCF_010909765.2. Lineage (NCBI taxonomy): Eukaryota > Metazoa > Chordata > Chondrichthyes > Rajiformes > Rajidae > Amblyraja > Amblyraja radiata. The sequence goes on along the minus strand of NC_045967.1, from coordinate 60,058,650 downwards.
GATTTATAAAGGCTAGCATACCAAAAGCTTTCTTTACCACCCTATCTATATGAGATTCCACCTTCAAGGAACTATGCACGGTTATTCCCAGATCCTTCTGTTCAACTGTATTCTTCAATTCCCTACCATTTACCATGTACGTCCTATTTTGATTTGTCCTGCCAAGGTGTAGCACCTCACATTTATCAGCATTAAATCAGCATTTATCAGCATTATCAGCAGGACGATCGGGTCTGGGAACTTAATATTCAGGGTTATACATCCTATAGAAAGGACAGGCAGGTGGGCAGAGGAGGGGGATAGCTCTGCAGGTGAGGGATGGAATTCAGTCCCTTGCGAGGGAAGACATAGGGACTGACGAGGTAGAGTCACTGTGGATTGAGTTGAGGAATTGTAAAGGCAAGAAGACACTAATTGATGTTATCTACAGACCCCCAAATAGTAGCCCGGATGTAGGGAGTAAGTTGCAGCAGGAGTTAAAACTGGCATGTTACAAATGTAATGCCACTGTGGTGATGGGGGATTTCAATATGCAGGTAGACTGGGAAAATCAGGTTGGTTCAGGACCCCAACAATGAGAGTTTGTAGAATGCCTCCGAGTTGGATTCTTAGAGCAGCTTGTAATGGAGCCGACCAGAGGAAAAGGCAATTCTGGATTTAGTGTTGTCCAATGAACCAGATATGATAAGAGAACTCGAGATAAAGGAACCGCTTGGAGGTAGTGATCATAATATGATTAGTTTTAATCTGTAATTTGAGAAGGAGAAGGTTAAATCGGAAGTGGCAGTGATGCAGTTGAACAAAGGGGACTATGAAGGCATGAGAGAGGAGCTGGCCAAGGTAGACTGGAAAGGGATCCTAGCAGGAATGACGGTGGAACAGCAATGGCAAGAATTTCTGGGCATAATCCAGAAGACGCAGGATCATTTCATTCCAAAAAGGAAGAAAGATTCTAAGGGGAGTAGGAGGCAACTGTGGCTGACAAGAGAAGTTAGGGATAGAATAAAACTAAAAGAAAAGATGTATAACACAGCAAAGAGTAGCCGGAAGCCAGAGGATTAGGAAACTTTCATAGGACAACAGAAGGAAACAAAACGGGCAATACGGGCTGAAAAGATGAAGTGCGAAGGGAAGCTGGCCAGGAATATAAAGAAGGACAGTAAAAGCTTCTTTAGATATAACCATATAACCATATAACAATTACAGCACGGAAACAGGCCATCTCGGTCCTGCAAGTCCGTGCCGAACAACTTTTTTCCCTTAGTCCCATCTGCCTGCACTCATACCATAACCCTCCAATCCCTTCTCATCCATATGCCTATCCAATTTATTTTTAAACGATACCAACGAACCTGCCTCCACCACTTCCACTGGAAGCTCATTCCACACCGCTACCACTCTCTGAGTAAAGAAGTTCTCCCTCATGTTACCCCTAAACTTCTGTCCCTTAATTCTGAAGTCATGTCCTCTTGTTTGAATCTTCCCTATTCTCAAAGGAAAAAGCTGATCTACATCAACTCTGTCTATCCCTCTCATCATTTTAAAGACCTCTATCAAGTCCCCCCTTAAACTTCTGCGCTTCAGAGAATAAAGACCTAACTTTTTCAACCTTTCTCTGTAACCTAGTTGTTGAAACCCAGGCAACATTCTAATAAATCTCCTCTGTACTCTCTCTATTTTGTTGATCTCCTTCCTATAATTGGGCGACCAAAATTGTACACCATACTCCAGATTTGGTCTCACCAATGCCTTGTACAATTTTAACATTACGTCCCAGCTTCTATACCTAATGCTCTGATTTATAAAGGCTAGCATACCAAAAGCTTTCTTTACCACCCTATCTATATGAGATTCCACCTTCAAGGAACTATGCACGGTTATTCCCAGATCCCTCTGTTCAACTGTATTCTTCAATTCCCTACCATTTATCATGTACGTCCTATTTTGATTTGTCCTGCCAAGGTGTAACACCTCACATTTATCAGCATTAAACTCCATCTGTCATCTTTCAGCCCATTTTTCCAAATGGCCTAAATCACTCTGTAGACTTTGGAAGCCCTCTTCATTATCCACAACACCCCCTATCTTGGTATCATCTGCATACTTACTAATCCAATTTACCACCCCTTCATCCAGATCATTGATGTACATGACAAACAACAAAGGACCCAACACAGATCCCTGAGGCACCCCACTAGTCACCTGCCTCCAACCCGACAAACAGCCATCCACCATTACCCTCTGGCTTCTCCCATTCAGCCACTGCTGAATCCATTTTGCTATTCCTGCATTTATACCCAACAGTTTAACCTTCTTAACCAACCTTCCATGAGGAACCTTGTCAAAGGCCTTACTAAAGTCCATATAGACAACATCCACTGCTTTACCCTCGTCAATTTCCCTAGTAACCTCTTCAAAAAATTCAAGAAGATTAGTCAAACATGACCTTCCAGACACAAATCCATGTTGACTGTTCCTAATCAGACCCTGTTTATCCAGATGCTTATATATAGTATCTCTAAGTATCTTTTCCATTAATTTACCCACCACTGAAGTCAAACTAACAGGCCTATAATTGCTAGGTTTACTATTAGAACCCTTTTTAAACAATGGAACACATGCGCAGTACGCCAATCCTCGGGGAATATTCCCGTTTCTAATGACATTTGAAATATTTCTGTCATAGCCCAGGCTATTTCTACACTAACTTCCCTCAATGTCCTAGGGAATATCCTGTCAGGACCTGGAGACTTATCCACTTTTGTTCAGGGAAAAAGAGTAGCAAAGTCAAATGTGGGTCCCTTGAAGGCAGACACGGGTGAAATTATTATGGGCAACAAAGAAATGGCAGAAGAGTTGAATAGGTACTTCGGATCTGTCTTCACTAAGGATGACACAAACAATCTCCCAGATGTACTGGAGGACAGAGGATCTAAGGGGGTAGAGGAACTAAAATAAATTGTTAGTAGGCGAGAAATAGTATTGGGAAAGCTAATGGGACTGAAGGATGATAAATCCCCTGGGCCTGATGGTCTGCATCCCAGGGTCCTCATGGAGGTGGCTATAGAAATAGTGGATGCATTGGTGATCATTTTCCAATGTTCAATAGATTCAGGATCAGTTCCTGTGGATTGGAGGAGAGCTAATGTTATCCCACTTTTCAAGAAAGGAGCGAGAGAGAAAACAGGGAATTACAGACCAGTTAGCCTGACTTCGGTGGTGGGAAAGATGCTGGAGTCAATTATCAAAGAGGTAATAATGGGGCATTTGGATAGCAGTAAAAGGATTAGTCGAAGTCAACATGGATTTATGAAAGGGAAATCATGCTTGACTAATCTGGAATTTTTTGAGGATGTGACAAGTAAAATGGATGAAGGGGTGCCAGTGGATGTAGTGTATCTAGACATTCAGAAAGCCTATGATATGGTCCCGCACGGGAGATTGGTGACTAAAATTAGAGCACATGGTATTGGGGGTAGGATGTTGACATGGATAGAAAATTGGTTGGCAGACTTGAAGCAAAGAGTAGGAGTGAACGGTCCTTTTCAGAATGGCAGGCAGTGGCGAAGGCTCGGTGTTGGGGCCACAACTGTTACCATATAAATTAATGATTAGGAAGAGGGAATTAGGAGCAACACTAGCAAGTTTGCGGATGACACAAAGCTGGGTGGCAGTGTGAGCTGTGAAGAGGATGTTAGGAGGTTGCAGGGTGACCTGGACAGGTTGAGTGAGTGGGCAGATGCGTGGCAGATGCAGTATAATATAGATAAATGTGAGGTTATCCACTTTGGCGGCAAAAACAAGGGGGCAGATTATTATCTCAATGGGGTTAGGTTAAGTAAGGGGAAGGTAAAGCGAGACCTGGGTGTCCTTGTACACCGGTCACTGAAAGTTGGCTTACAAGTACAGCAGGCAGTGAAGAGTTTTCGTCTCCTAATTTGAGGAAGGACATCCTTGTGATTGAGGCAGTGCAGTGTAGGTTCACGAGATTGATCCCTGGGATGGCGGGACTGTCATATGAGGAAAGATTGAAAAGACTAGGCTTGTATTCACTGGAGTTTAGAAGGATGAGGGGGCATCTTATAGAAACATATAAAATTATAAAAGGACTGGTCAAGCTAGATGCAGGAAAAATGTTCCCAATGTTGGGCGAGCCCAGAACCAGGAGCCATAGTCTTAGAATAAAGGGGAGGTCATTTAAGACTTTTTTTGTTTTTGTTTTGTTTTGTTTATTTTATTAGAAGTTAATACAATACAAAACAATACAGTGGCACCTAATTTTAGGTGCCAACTATGTCATACCGTAATCCATTCCATGTACAACCTCTAGTTTTATGTTATGAGAAGGAAGTAAGCAAGACAAGAAAAAGAAAACAATAGAAAGGGGAAAGAGTGGAAAAATAGATGGTAGAGAGTAGAAAAATGTGAAGTGTGTATATAAAAAATAAAATGAAAAAAGAAAAGGTGGAAAGTAGAAATAGAAGAGAAGGCCCCTTAAAAGAAAATTTTTCAAATCTATATTCAGAGATGTAGATCTATCCACGTCATGAACTGAAATCAGCAATCCTTATGGTACCGCTGCATCACATGATTCCAAAAAGTCGATGAAAGGAGACCAACTCCTTAAGAATTAGTCATATTTATCTATTAGTCAGAGTCTCATTTCTTCAAGGCGTGCTATGTCCATCATATTCCTAATCCACATTTTAACAGTTGGTATGGTTGTATTTTTCCAAAATTTAAGTATCAATTTCTTTCCAATTATTAACCCATAATTAAAAAAAACATTTTGGTCTTTATTTAAATTGGTATCTTCTCCTATTATTCCAAATATAATCCATTCCATTTTGGGTTCTATTCTTGACTTGAAGAGCTTTGTAAATATATCAAATATATCACTCCAAAATTTATTCAACTTTGTACATCCTACAAATGAATGTGTTATATTAGCGTTTTGAAACAAACATTTATCGCATCTGGGAGAAACGTTTGGATAAAATTTATTCAACCTCGTTTTTGAATAATATAGTCTATGTAATAATTTGAATTGAATTAAATTATGTCTTGTATTAATAGAACAGTTATGTGTATTCATCAAATACTTTCCCCATCTATCCTTCGAGATCTTTATCATTAGCTCATGTTCCCAATCTTCCCTTAGTGCTTCTGTTGAGGGTGATTCTCTATATAATATCTATTAATATATAAAACTCTCGCCCAAAATTCCGAAACGGAACTCCGTCCGGCTGTCACATTTCTTCCATTGATTCCCTGCAACTCCGAAACTGGACGCAGAATCGCCGACATCTTTTCCATTTCGGTAGAGATTTCACTTTTCTTTCTAAGTATCCGCTCCTCATTACATTCCGTCGTGTTTAAGTACACGTTTTTAATCAAATCCTTCCCCCCCCCCCCCCAATATTTCAAAACTAAACTGGCTTCACACCCACAGAACCTTCACCAGCCCCAGCCCCTGCTGAACGTTCCATCGTGTGATGTCACAATGCCCAATCTTCACATATGTCCAATCGGAATGGATTCATTTACATATGCCTATGCAGGAGCCCAAGCCAATGGTGAACGTTCCATCGTGTGATGTCACAATGCCCAATGTTCAAAGACATCGTTGCCATAGAGAGGGAGTACAGAGAAGGTTCACCAGGCTGATTCCTGTTATGTCAGAACTTTCATATGAAGAAAGACTGGATAGACTCGCCTTGTAATCGCTAGATTTTAGAAGATTGAGGGGGTATCTTATAGAGACGTTTAAAATTCTTAAGGGGTTGGACAGGCTAGATGCAGGAAGATTGTTCCGGATGTTGGGGAAGACCAGAACAAGGGGTCAAAGTTTAAGGATAAGGGGGAACGCTGAATCGCCGACATCTTTTCCATTTTGGTAGAGATTTCTCTTTTCTTTCTAAGTATCCGTTCCTCATTACATTTCGACGTGTTTAAGTGTACGTTTTTAATCAAATCCTAACCCCCCCCCCCCCCCAATATTTCAAAACTAAACTGGCTTCACACCCACAGAACCTTCACCAGCACCAGCCCCTGCTGAGCGTTCCATCGTGTGATGTCACAATGCCCAATCTTCACATATGTCCAATCGGAATGGATTCATTTACATATGCCTATGCAGGAGCCCCAGCCAATGGTGAACGTTCCATCGTGTGATGTCACAATGCCCAGTGCTCATAGACATCGTTGCCATAGTGACAGTACAGAGAGTCAGATGTGGGCCGAGGAGCCTTCAAGACAACATGAGATGTTCCCATATTGTGTGAAAATATTTACGTCATTCACCCCTGAACCTCGATAAGAACACCACCTGCACATCTTAATTAAATTAGAGAAAAACGGAAAAGAGGTCGGGCATTTACACTTTTAAGGCTCTGTGTGTGTCGAAGCTTCGTGTGTGTGATGCCGCACCGCTAACCCCCCCACCACCCCCCCCACGCGTTGCCGAGACGGACCCGACTTCGACGACTTCAAGATACGATATTTTAAGACGGCAGGGACCCGACTTCGACGACCAAATCTCCCCTGGGGGCTACAGGTAGGGAACGGTCTTTATGCAATTTTCCACCTCTGTGTGTGGGGGTTGTTTGTGTGTTTGAGGCGCCCGCCCCCCACCCCCCCCCCCAGTGGGGGCTACGGGTAGGGAACGGCTGCGTTGGGGATCAGACCCAACGGGTTTGCCATTGGTCGTCGTGTTTAAGTGCACGTTTTTAATCAAATCCCAACCCCCCCCCCCCCCCCCAATATTTCACAACTAAACTGGCTTCTCACCCATAGAAGCAGCACCAGCCCCAGCCCCAGCCCCTGGTGAACGTTCCATCGTGTGATGTCACAATGCCCAATGTTCAAATACATCGTTGCCATAGAGGGAGTACAGAGAAGGTTCACCAGACTGATTCCTGGGATGTCAGGACTTTCATATGACGAAAGACTGGATAGACTCGGCTTGTACATGCTAGAATTTAAAAGATTGAGGGGGTATCTTATAGAAACTTACAAAATTCTTAAGGGGTTGGACAGGCTAGATGCAGGAAGATTGTTCCAGATGTTGGGGAAGTCCAGAACAAGGGGTCACAGTTTAAGGATAAGGGGTAAATCTTTTAGGACCGAGATGAGAAAAACATTTTTAACACAGAGAGTGGTGAATCTCTGGAATTCACTGGCACAGAAGGTAGTTGAGGCCTGTTCATTGGCTGTATTTAAGAGGGAGTTAGATGTGGTCCTTGTGGCTAAAGGGATCAGGGGGTATGGAGAGAAGGCAGGTACAGGATACTGAGTTGGATGATCAGCCACGATCATATTGAATGGTGGTGCAGGCTCGAAGGGCCGAATGGCCTACTCCTGCACTTAATTTCAATGGTTCTATGTTTCCCTCTCCGAAACCCCTCTCCCACCCATCCCTCTCTCCCCCACCCCCCTTCCCTCTCTACGCCACCCCCTTCCTCCTACCCCTCTGTCCCTCTTCCATCACTCCCCCTACCCCTCTCCACCTCCCTCTCCACTCTTCCCCTCTCTCCCCCACCCCTCTCCCCCTCCCTCCCTCCTTCCCTACCTCCCCATCCTCCCCCTCCACCACATCTATCTCCCCATCCCCCTCTCTCACCCCCTACCCCGCTCTCCTTTCCCTCCCAAATCTGTCCCATTTCCTCCACCTCCTCTCCCCTCCCTCCCCTCTTCACATCCCCCCTCCCTCCACCCACCTGTGTGTTTGGGGGTTGGTTAATATGAGTTTGATGCCGCAGCCCCCCCTCCCCCCCCCCCCCTGCAAAACGCCGTTGGGGAAACAGACCCAACGGGTCTGCACTTGGTCTAGTATTATTATAAAAGTATGATATTAATTTTTGTGAATCAGCCTTAATATTCATTGCTTCTTCTAAAGGGTCTAAAAATATAGTTTGAAATCTATGTGTATATTTCTTCATAAAGTCACATACCTGTATATATTTAAAATATTGATTATCCTTCAATTTTAATTTTAATTTTAATTGTTGAAATGATAACAGTTTGCCCAATTCATACATATCCCCTACTTTCCTAATCCCCAGTCTATCCCATTGTTGATATGTGTTGTCGATGAGAGAAGGTTTGAATGCGGGGTTGTTCAATAGTGGGGTTAGTACTGATAAATTATTTAATTTCAAGGATACTTTTATTTGTTTCCAAATTCTTATTATATTGTGAATAATTGGGTTCTTCTTATATATTATACTATTCAATTTTATCGGTGAGAGCAGGATCGTTCCTATATCGTGCGGATAGCACTCCTCTTTCTCCATTCTTATCCACTCCAACTGCTGAGTGGAACTATCCAGCCAGTACATTATGTTCTTAATATGCACTGCCCAGTAGTAATACATAAAGTTAGGTAATGATAAACCCCCAACTTCTTTAGATTTGCACAAATGCTTTCGTTGAATTCTATGTGTTCTGTAATCCCATATAAAATTAGTGATAGTGGAATCTAGTTTTTTGAAAAAATATTTTGGAATATATATTGGGATCGCTTGAAACAAATATATTAATTGTGGTAAGAAAGTCATTTTTATAGCGTTAATTCTACCTATCAATGAGAGCGGAAGTGTTTTCCAAATTTTTAATCATATCATTCAGTTTATTTAATAGTGGTATAAAATTGGCACTAAATAATGATTTGTGGCTTCTCGTAATTTGAATACCCAGATACTTGAATTTTTCTGTTGCAACTTTGAAGGGGAATTTTAGTAAGTGTCTCGAATCCTGTGGTTTTAAAGACATAATTTCGCTTTTATTCCAATTTATTCTATATACTGAAAAAGAGCCGAATTCCTCAATTAGTGTTAATAAGGTGGGTATACTCGTTTGTGTATTAGTAATATATAAAAGAATATCATCAGCATATAATGAAATTTTATTCTTTGAATCCTTAGTGTTATATCCGTGAATATTCGGGTGATTTCTAATCCTTTCGGCCAACGGTTCTATCATAAGGGCAAATAGCAATGGTGATAAGGCACACCCTTGCCTATTACCCCTTGATAAGTAAAATTTTGGAGATAGCGTATTGTTAGTTAATATTCTTGCCGTAGGTCTATCGTAAAGTAGTTTAACCCATCTAATAAAATTCTCTCCCATATTGAATTTTTGGAGTACCTTGTATAAATACTGCCATTCTACTTGATCAAATGCCTTCTCTGCATCCAGCGTGACAACTGAAATATCTTCATTGGCCTCATTATGAGAGTACATTATATTGAAAAGCCTTCTCAAATTATTAAATGATTGTCTTTTGGGTATAAATCCCGTTTGATCCGTATTTATTAAATTGTTAATATAATTATTTAGCCTTCTAGCTAGAATCTTTGCTAAAATTTTCTGATCCGTATTTAGTAGTGAAATAGCTCTATAAGAACCCGGTTCACCTAAATCTTTATCTTTTTTTGGTATAAGTGTTATTGTTGCTTCTGCTAGGGTTTCTGGTAGTTTATTTTCGGTATAAGCCTGCGTGTATAAATTGAATAATCTTGGTATAATTGACTCCTGAAATCTTTTATAAAATTCATTACTAAAACCGTCTGGTCCTGGGGTCTTCCCATTTTTCAGTGAGTTTATTATTTGTTTTATTTCTTCACTAGTAATCCGTGCTCCTAATTGCTCTTGTTCTAAACTATCCAATTTTGGGAGCTTGCAATTATCTAAAAAATTTGTAATTTTACCCCTCTTAATTGGCTCATTCGCACCTCTGATGTTCCAACTACAGAAAGTGAGACCTCCGATATTTATTCGACTATTATCTTGCATTGGCTATTATTACCAGACTGTATGATTCATGTGATGCAGCCAAGTACCTCGGAATCCCGAATCCAGAGTTGTCCTTCATAATTTCTACAGTAGTTCTACATCTCCTGACACTATTAAACATAATTAAGGGAAAGAGAAAAACATAAAATAAAGTGTACATAAAAATTGTTAAGTCATACAACAAATAATTGTGAATAAACAAAAAAAGTGAATGTAATTTATCAAAAAAGCGATAAATTACAAAAAAGCCACCTAAAGTAGCTAGATTTGTTTTTAAATTGACCTCCGTCGATGAGATTATGCACTGGGCCTTATCCCCCTATTAGAATTTGACCCAACATTAGTCGGTTCCCTCTAATTGTTACCAAAATTATCATATCAGGTCAATTAATCGCTGAACAGTTTAAAATAGAATAAAATAAAAGGGAAGGTAGAAGATTTGGATTAAAATTAAAGAAATTATGGGTTAAAGTACCTCGTCAATAATGACACTTTTCATTTACCTGTATGTTAATTAATTCATAATTAGTATTTAGTATTTAAAATATATGTCTAACCTCCCCCATCCTTCCTGCTATATAGTTAGTCGTGTTAGTATAGTACATTACGCCTTTAACGTTAGTTGAGTTTATTGCGCGTAAGTGTTAATTAGTTAGTTAATTATATATATAAATAATAGGTCATATAGTGTGGAACAGATGCCTCATAATGGCCATTTCAAAAGGAGACGGTCTCATAGTTCTCCGTGCTGAAGGGTTTGTTGACGAGCTTGCGACCTTGAGCTTCCATCTGTGCTTTCAGTTCAGAAGTTTAATTCGGCCTCTGTTATTGAACAACACATTCTTGAAAGATAAGCCTGTCTGGTAACCGTCTGAAGCGTTCTAGTGTCTTAATTGAAACAGAAAAAACAAAGTTCCACAGATAAAATGTCTATTATTCTGTTCCTCCTTGAATTTTGTTTAAAATCTCCTGGGCGTATTTGCAAGCAGAGTCTGGGTCCGTAAATGAGCGTTGCTTGCCCTTAAACGTAATTAGCATTTTCGCTGGATAGATCATGCCATAACGAACTTCAGAATGTCCATATAAAATACTGCTTGCCCTTTTAAACTCGCGTCTTTTTGCCAAAATTTCCCGAGGATAATCCCTGTAGAATCTTACGATATTATCAGCAAATGTAAGATTTTCTCCATAGGTTATCCTCTTTAATAGTGTTACCAAAGTTGAAATATCCAGGAACTTTACAATGATTTGCCTTGGTTTAGCATTATCATGTTTTTGGAAGCGACCCACTCGATGAGCCAGATCTATCTTTGGTTTTTCTGGAAGTTTGAAAACATCTTTAAGTAGATTAGTAATAAAATCACGCATTTGAAGGCCGTGTTCAGCATTAACTCCTACTATTCTCAGATTTTGCCTCCTTGACCTGGCCTCTAAATCTTGACATTTCTCATTCAGTTTATTCGTTAGCTCCCAATTAGTATCGTGTTGTTTTTTCAGACCTTGTATTTCTTGGCTCATCTGTTCCATTTCACCATCCATCTCTTCCATCAATTTTTCCGAGTCTGTTAATTGCTTCAGCAGGGTGTCATGTTTATTGTTATAATCTTTCTGGATACTTTCCAATTCCTTCGCCGTCCTGGACTCCAAATCTTTAAACTGCTGGTTCAGGGCTACATAAAGCTCTTTTACTTCGCCGCAGCTATTATCAATTTTCTTAGAAAGATTGCCCTCCATAGTGGAGAAGTTGTTCTGAATTGTAGAATTCATTTTGGCAAATTGCTTCTGAAGATCTTTAGTAATATCTTAAAGAATATTAGCTCTTACCGTTTCTTCCCAGCTTTTCATTTCTTTCTCCTTTGTATCACTTCTCGCAGCCATATCGCTTGTAGGTTGTTGAGGTTTCAGCTCCTCTTCCAAACTTTCAAAAGTGAGTTCCGGAGTGGTTTCAAGCTCATCCAGAGCTTTTTGGAGCTGGAAACTGAGTTTCTTGGGTCCTCTCTGACCTCTTCTCTTTCTCATCCAGTTTTTACGATAAGATCATTTAAAATCCCAAATCCACCGGTACCGTTTGATGGAGTCAGTACCCTCGACGTTCAGCAAACCTGATAAGATTTTTTAACTCGATCCTGACATGGGAGTCGACTTTAAACACGATTTGTTGGAGGAGAGCTCAGTGCAGCTGCCTTCACTGCTTCATAGCAGCCACCGGAAGTCCGGTCATTTAAGACTTGAGGTGAGAAAAAACTTTTTCACCCAGAATGTTGTGAATTTGTGGAATTCCTTGCCACAGAGGGCAGTGGAGGCCAAATCACTGGATGGATTTAAGAGAGAGTTAGCCTCCTCCTGAACCTATTTTCTATGTTTCTATGTATAAGTATAAATTGTCCCTAGCGTGTGTGGGATAGTGTGTGTGGGATCACTGGTCGGTCCGGACTCGGTGGGCCGAAGGGCACTGTATCTCTGAACTAAATGTGACACAGGGGTCCCAGGGGTTGGTCTTGAACCCCAAATGTTCAGCCTGCTCCTCATGGGAACTAAACTGTTGGCCACGAGTTGTCCCAGAGACAGATCTCTCTTCCAATTGTCTCTCCAAACTCCCAGAGGCAACGGGCTTTTCAACTGGGTACAGGCAATGTTGCCAATGTACCAGTGCCACCCATCTGCTCCGGCCACTGAGTCTAAATACCCACCACCCTTTTTGAAGCAAGGTGATGGGGCAGGGGTGTGGGGGTGGGGGGTGTTGTTCCCAAAGTCTGCATTTATCCCATAGTTAATGTTACTAAAACAGATGATGTGGCCTTTGTGCAGGGATCTAGTTGTCACAGGCTGTGTCCACAAATGGGGGGTGTTGGGGAAAGTGGGGGGGGGGGGGGGGGGGGGGGGGGTGGGGTTGGAGAATGGGAGAAGAGGATGTGAGGGGAGGGGAGGGAGCAGGGCCACCTAAAGTTCTGCCGGGCAACCTAAAAGCCGAGTCATTTTGCCCAGCTTGACACTGCAGATACTGGTTTATACAGAAGATAGACACAAAAAACTGGTGTAACTCAGCGGGTCAGGCAGCATCTCTGGAGAAAAGGGATAAGTGACGTTTCTGGTTGGCGGTGGCGACGGCTGTAGTGCGTGGTGACGGAGGGTCGGAGTGAATGATGGGCCCCGCACAGCAGCAACAGTGGTGACGGCAGCTCCACCTCCTCATGCACCCCGCCCGCCCTCATAGCGGCCGCTGAGTGCCACTCCGCCAACGACGATAACCGTTTTCAAAACAAACCCTCCCGCACACCGAGGTTGGGAGGAGGGAGGGAGGGTGGAAAGAAGGGGGAGGCCCTCTTCCGCCATCTGAAACACCTGCACAGCTCGGCCCCGCACCTTCCTGTTGGCTGGCGGAGGAGGGGAGGAGGTGGCGAGAAGATCCCAACTGTCTCCCCCTTTGGAGGTGGCACTTGGCGGTGGAGTGGGATGGCCAAGGCTGCGGGGCGATGATGCCGGAGGAGCGCTGACCTTCCTTCCTCACCACCTCCTCTGCCGCTTCCCCGCTCTCTCTTGTACGCCTCCCCCCCTCCACCCCCTTTATCCTGGGACCCCTCCTCTCCACCCCACACTGATCTCCATTCCCCATCTATTGAGTCCTCACTGACATCCCCTGTGCTCCCCTCCCCATCTACCACCCCCCCCATCTATTCATCCTGCACTGATCTCCCTTTCCACCTTGCATTGATTCTCCTGCCCCCCCCCCCCCCCCCCCCACCACCACCGTGGGCCATCCAAGGCTGCGTGGGAGGGAGAGAGAGGGGAGAGAGAGAGGAAGTGGGGGAGGGAGAGAGGGGAAGGAGGGGAGAGTGAAAGGGGGATGTTTCAGAAGGAACTGCAGATGCTGGAAAATCAAAGGTAGATAAAAGTGCTGGAGAAACTCAGCGGGTGCAGCAGCCTCTATGGAGCGAAGGAAATAGGCCACGTTTCGGGCCGAAACCCTTCTTCAAACAGATGGGGATTATCTTTAGTAAGATTGCAAAATTAAGGTAGGTTTTAGTGCTATTATATTTTCTCCTCCATATGAATAATATTAAACAATATCAAATAATATCAGACAATTGGAACTGCTTTCTTTTCCTTGATAACAATACTGAAAAATATGAATTCCATAGTTTGTGACATAAATACACATTTTAATGGGATCATTATATACAGATGTAACATTTCCATTTTGAGGGGGGGAGGGCGTGGGGGCAAATATGCGTCCAGCTGCTAGCCTAATCGTTAAACAGTTAAAAGATAGTCTAGTCGAAAAGAGCTGAGAAGAGGAATCAGAGCTGCCAAGGAAAGGTACTCTGAGAAGTTGAGGAGCAAGTTCTCAGCTAATGACTCTTCTTCAGTTTGGAAGGGCATGCAAGAAATCACCAGCTATAAGAGGAAAGCCCCCTCCCACCCCCCCCTCGCTCTTTGGACAATCGTCAGCTGACGAACGACATGAATGAGTTTTACTGCAGGTTTGAAAATCAGAAACGTAAACCTGGTACCCCTTCCCCAACAAACACAGCCAGACACCAGTCTACAAAGGGCCCTGCACCCTCTCCGTCCCACTCACCACTTCACACCTACTTAAGGCAAGACTCCAGTATGAAAAGAGTGGACCCTTTCCCACCCCAACCAACACTTCACACCCACTCACAGCCTGATCTCAGTCTGCAACGATTTGGCCCTTTTACAACCACCCCACTCCAATCACCACTTCACACCCAATTACTCATTTTTTAACCAGTTCCTGCAAACATGTACTGTCCCTGTCTGTTTCAAAGTCTCCACTAATGTCCCTGTACCCAAAAGGCAAGGATTACTGGTCTTAATCAAAGATCCTGTAGCGAGCAAGATAGATCACTCGACGAAAAAGACGTAGTACGGTCATGGGCAGATTCATGGGTAATTTCCGACCCTTTTTCCGTAACCGGCTTCCGTCTCCGCACCAAAGATCCCACAGGATAATAGTGTGGAGACGGAAGCCACTTACAGAAACATCCTCGTTAAAATAAAAGTTATTTGGGAAAAATCTTCTCATCATTTTCAGAATTTAAATTTATTAACACAAACTGTTCCCCCACAACGTTGATTACACTGCGGGTAGGGTCGGGTTATGGAAATGGATGAAAGAAAGACCCACATTCCGTTCTGTTGTGTACTACACATCAGCCCATTGCATTTAGCAGGAGTGATCTATCTTGCTCCGCTATAGGATCTTTGGTCTTAATGACTACAGGCTTGTCGCACTGACCTCTGTAGTCATGAAGACCCTTGAAAGGCTTGTGCTGGCCAAGCTGAGAAATATCACAACCCCCCTGCTGGACCCTCTGCAGTTTGCATATTGGGCCAATAGATCTGTGGATGATGCAGTTAATCTGGGCCTGCACTTCATCCTACAGCACCTAGACCGCCAGGGGACCTATGCGAGGATTTTGTTTGTTGATTTTAGCTCTGCATTCAACACCATTGTGCCAGACCTTCTACACTCCAAACTTTCTGAGTTGACTGTGCCTGAACCCCTCTGTCGGCGGATCACCAGCTTCCTGGCAGACAGGAAGCAGCATGTGAGGCTGGGAAAGCATATCTCTGACCCGCAAACCATCAGCATAGGAGCACTGCAAGATGCGTACTCTCCCCTCTCCTCTACTCTCGCCACACCAATGACTGCACCTCCACAGACACCTCTGTCAAGCTTCTCAAGTTTGCGGACGACACAACCCTGATTGGATTGATCCAGGATGGGGATCTCTGTACTCTTTTCAGTTTGACATCTTTCCTATAACATGGTGCCCAGAACTGAACATAATATTCTAAATGCAGTCTCACTAACGTCTTATACAACTGCAACATGACCTCCCAACTTCTATACTCAATACTCTGACTGATGAAGGCCAAAGTGCCAAAATACGTTTTGCCCACCTGATGACCTGTGACTCAACCTTCAAGGAACCATGCAACCATCAACCATTCCTCTGCCCACTTGGCTAATTGATCCAGATCCTGCTGCAATCTTTCACAACCATATTCACTATCTGCAAAACCACTCACTTTTGTATCATCAGCAAACTTGCTAATCTTGCCCTGTTCTATGACGTTTCACAGAGTGCTAGAGTAATTCAGCAGGGTCAGGCTGAGTAGAGAAGTTGGGAGGTCATGTTGCAGTTGCATAAGAAGTTGGTGAGGCCACATTCAGAGTATTGTATTCAGTTCTGGGCACCATGTTATAGGAAAGATGTCATCAAACTGGAAAGGGTACAGTGAAGATTTATGAGGATGTTGCCAGGACTAGAGGGCCAGAGCTATAGGGAGAGGTTGAGTAGGCTGGGAGACTATTTCATGGAGCACAGGAGGATGAGGGATGATCTAATAGAGGTGTATAAAATCATGATTTGAATAGATATGGTTGAGTCTTTTGCCCAGAGTAAGTGAATCGAGGAGCAGAGGACATAAGTTTAAGGTGAAGGGCAAAAGATTTAATAGGAATCTGAGGGGTATATTTTTCACACAAAGGGTGGTAGGTGCATGGAACAAGCTGCCAGAGGTAGTTGAGGCGGGGACTATCGCAACATTTAAGAAACAGTTAGACAGGTACATGGATAGGACAGGTTCGGAGGGATATGGATCAAACATGGGCAGGTGGGACTAGTGTAAATAGGACATGCTGGGCCGAAGGGCCTGTTTCCACATTGTGTCACCCTAAGACTATCTATCTTTCCCTCTCAAACCCATTCTCCTGCCTTCTCATTACCTCTGACACCCGTATCAATCAAGAATCTATCAATCTCCTCCTGAAAAATGTCCATTGACTTGACCTCCACAGCTGTCTGTGGCAATGAATTCCACAGTTCACCACCCTCTGACTTAAGAAATTCCTGCTCATCTCCTTCTTAAAGGAATGTCTTTTAATTCTGAGGCTGTGGCCACTGGTCCTAGACTCTCCCACTAGTGGAAACATCCTCTCCACATCCACTCCATCCAGGTTTTTACCAGGCTGGGACAGACGGCAACAGCTTCACACCGTGTCCCAAAGCTTGTGTCCTGTCCTGCATCACCCAAGGCAGCAGAGACGTTATAGGAGAGGGCAAGCACTGTAACAAAGTAGCTCATGATGGTTTGGGTAACATTCAGGAATGTCTATGCATGTCACATCATGAATATTACTGAAGAAGGGTCTTGACCCAAAATATAATCTATACCTTTTCTCCAGAGATGCCTGACCCACTGAGTTACTCCAGCACTCGGTGACATGTCACCTATCCATGTTCTCCACAGATGCTGCCTGACTCGCTGAGTTACTCCAGCACTCTGTGAAACGTCACCTATTCATATTCTCCGCAGATGCTGCCTGACCCACTGAGTTACTCCAGCACTCTGTGTCTATTTTCCCTTCACCCATCTGCCCAAGCCCACCCTCCCCCCTCATTTCCTAGGTTCCTTTCCACCCATAAACCTCTCTCTGCCTTTACATTTCACTCCTCTTTCAAATCTGCTCTACTTATCTACATGCATTTTTCTTGTTAACTTTTTAGTCATAGAATGATGCAGTGTGGAAACAGGCCCTTCAGCCCAACTTGCCCACACCGACCAACATGTCCCATCTACACAAGTGCCACTCACACGCGTTTGGCCCATATCCATCTAAATCTGTCCTATCCATGTACGTGTCCCAATGTCTCTTAAGCATTAGGATAGTTCCAGCCCTAACTACCTCCTCTGGCAGCTCGTTACATACACCCAGCACCCTTTGTGTGAAAAAGCTACCTCTTAGATTCATAAGGTACACAAAATTGCTGGGGAAACTCAGCGGGTGCAGCAGCATCTATGGAGCGAAGGAAATAGGCGACGTTTCGGGCCGAAACCCTTCTTCAGACTGATGGGGGGTGGGGAAAGAAAGAAGGAAAAGGGGAGGAGGAGGAGCCCGAGGGCGGGCGGATGGGAGGGTGGGAGGAGACAGCTAGAGGGTTAAGGAAGGGGAGGAGACAGCACGGGCTAGCCAAATTGGGAGAATTCAATGTTAATGCCATAAGGACGCAAGGTCCCCAGACGGAATATGAGGTGCTGTTCCTCCAATTTCCGCTGTTGCTCACTCTGGCAATGGAGGAGACCCAGGACAGAGAGGTCGGATTGGGAATGGGAGGGGGAGTTGAAGTGCTGAGCCACCGGGAGGTCAGGTAGGTTATTGCGGACTGAGCGGAGGTGTTCGGCGAAACGATCGCCCAACCTACGCTTGGTCTCACCGATGTAAATCAGCTGACATCTAGAGCAGCGGATGCAGTAGATGAGGTTGGAGGAGATACAGGTGAACCTTTGTCGCACCTGGAACGACTGCTTGGGTCCTTGAATGGAGTCGAGGGGGGAGGTGAAGGGACAGGTGTTGCATTTCTTGCGGTTGCAACGGAAAGTGCCCGGGGAGGGGGTGGTGCGGGAGGGAAGGGAAGAATTGACGAGGGAGTTACGGAGGGAGCGGTCTTTGCGGAAGGCAGACATGGGGCGAGATGGGAAGATGTGGCGAGTGGTGGGGTCACGTTGGAGGTGGCGGAAATGGCGGAGGATTATGTGTTGTATTTGCCGGCTGGTGGGGTGAAAGGTGAGGACCAGAGGGACTCTGCCCTTGTTGCGTGTGCGGGGATGGGGAGAGAGAGCAGTGTTACGGGGTATGGATGAGACCCTGGTGTGAGCCTCATCTATGGTGGCGGAGGGGAATCCCCGTTCCCTGAAGAACGAGGACATTTCCGATGTCCTGGTATGAAATGTCTCATCCTGGGAGCAGATGCGGCGTAGGCGGAGGAATTGGGAGTAGGGGATGGAGTCTTTACAGGGGGCAGGGTGGGAAGACGTGTAGTCCAGATAGCCATGTGAGTCAGTCGGTTTGTAATGTATGTCGGTCAGGAATCTGTCCCCTGCGATGGAGATGGTGAGGTCAAGGAATGGTAGGGAAGTGTCGGAAATCGTCCAGGTGTATTGGAGTGCCGGATGGAAGTTGGTGGTGATGTGGATGAAGTCAGTCAGTTGTGTGTGGGTGCAGGAGGTGGCACCAATGCAGTCGTCAATGTAACGGAGGTAGAGGTCGGGGATGGGGCCCTGGTACGTCTCGAACAAGGATTGTTCAACGTGCCCGACAAAGAGGCAGGCGTAGCTGGGGCCCATGCGTGTGCCCATAGCTACGCCTTGTGTTTGGAGGAAATGGGAGGAGACAAATGTAAAGTTATTGAGGGTGAGGACCAACTCCGCTAAGCGGAGGAGAGTGTCAGTGGCTGGGTATAGGTTGCTCCTCTGGTCGAGGAAGAACCGGAGGGCTCTGAGGCCATCCTGGTAGGGGATGGAGGTGTAGAGTGACCGGACATCCATGGTGAAGATGAGGGGGTGAGGGCCCAGAGAGTGGAATGCGTGGAGGCGGCGGAGAGTGTCTGAGGTGTCTAGAACATAGGTGGGGAGGGATTTGACCAAGGGGGATAGGATGGAGTCAAGGTATGTGGAGATGAGTTCGGTGGGGCACGAACACGCAGAGACAATGGGTCTGCCGGAGAGCCGGGTTTGTGGATTTTGGGGAGAAGGTAAAAACGGGCCGTGCGGGGCTGGGGAACGATGAGTTTTGAGGCTTGGTCAGGTAGGGCGTGGGAATTGATGAAGTCGGTGATGGTGCTAGAAATGGTGGCCTGGTGCTCGTCAGTGGGGTCATGGTCCAAGGGTAAGTAGGAGGAGGTGTCCGAGAGTTGGCGCGTGGCCTCAGCTTTGTAGAGATCGGCGCGCCAGACTACCACGGCGCCTCCCTTGTCGGCTGGTTTGATGACCCAGTCTGGGTTTTTGCGGAGTGATTCGATGGCAGTGCGTTCAGAGGGGGAAAGATTGGAGTGAGACAGGGGAGTGGAGTTGAGGCGGTTGACGTCGCGGCGGCAGTTCTGAATGAAGAGTTCCAGAGCCGGGACTTTATGAGGGGGGTTCCACGAGGAGGGGGTGCGTTGGAGACGGGAAAAGGGGTCATCATTAGGGGGCGAGGACTCCTTCCCATGGAAGTGCGCTGTGAGGCGGAGACGACGGTAGAAGCGCTCCAAGTCATGGTGGGCGCGGAACTCATTGAGATGGGGACGGAGGGGGACAAAGGTCAGACCTCTGCTGAGGACAGACCGTTGGGTGGGGGAGAGGGGGAGGTCGGGGGGGGATGGTGAACACCCGGCAGGGGTGGGAGTTCGGGCCAGAGGAAGGCAGGTGGGTAGACTGGGGACGGGGCGATGTGTGGGGGGGGGGGGGTTGTGGGTGTTGGAGGGGTGGTGGGTGGTCAGGGGGTGGGGGGGAGAGAGGGCTGTAAGGTGGGTGGGGAAGAGCGGGTGTGACATGGTTGGGGGGGGATGGGGGAGGGTCAGTGGAGCAGCCACTGAGGTTAGCACGGCTGGGCAGACGGGCGCTAGGACCCAGTGGAGTTAAGTGCAGGAGAGTGGGAGAAAGCAGCGTGGAGGCTGCAGGCCCAGTGCACTTTTAGATTCATGTTAATTTCTGAAATATTGGTCATAAATTTGGTGCAAAAATTCTCCAAAATAAGGCTCAGAATGCATCAGAGCATTTAGCGGGCCCTGGACCCCAGCATTGAGGGACTTCACACTTCACGCTCGTGATGTGCACAGCGCGCACATTATTTCACATTAAAATGTTTGTAATCCTGTCATACCACCCCCTTTTTGAAAAGCTTCATACGGGCCTGCATTTAGTTCATGATTTCTCCTAACCAGGGAAAAATACTCAGTGTGTTCACCCTCTTCCCCTCTTGATGTTTGAAGTTCACCCCTCCACCTTTTGCTGTGTTTACACAAGCATGGGTTGGGGAAGGTCGCTTCCGGCAGTTTAGAGATCTGGCGACAAACATCCAGAACATCACTCTCGTGTTGTCGAGAGTCAAGTCAAGAGTGTGCTGTTGTGATTGTCACAGTGAAAGGACACAATGACTTGCAGAAGCACAACACATATGTAACACCGTACTCTATCATCACCATGATAAAGAACACAACCTTCTGTGTATGAGCTGCAGAACCTCTTCCTGTCCACAGACAACGAGGGACTGCACCCTCACACAGAGGTGAAGACTGGCCATCAGGATAATTTACAGACCGCCAGTATCATCTCTTCAAGCCCAAAGCTGAGCCACCATTTGTAGTGTTTAACAGCGTGATAGTTGTAGGGAAGATGCTGCTCCTGAACTTTGATGTTACAGTTTTCAGGCTCCTGTACCTGCTTTCTGATGGCTGGAGTGAAATGAGAGCATGGATGGTGTGGTCTCTGATGGGTTAATCTTTTTAAACTCCACTACAAATCAACGCTTATAAAGAGAACTTGTGCAAGTGCAGCAATGATGATTAACATTGAAAAATAAGCATCCCTAAGAGAAAACACTGAGCTCTGACATAATGTACAAAATTTAACATTCAGTAAGTTTCAAAATGTGAATCTGAGAAGCGATATTTCCCATTTAATATTTTCTTCACAACGCTGCTTCAGCACCACCATTAATCGGGTTCATAAGTGATAGGAGCAGAATTATGCCATTCGGCCCATCAATTCTACTCTGCCAATCAATCGTGGCTGATCTCTCTCCCTCTTAACCCCATTCTCTTTTATTGTCATTGCACATCAGTGCAACGACATTTAGAATGCAGCTTCCAACCGATGAAAAAGAAAAGTAAAATAATTAATTAAGCTGTGTGTCGTGGCCATCCAAGGGAGACAGTCCAGGGGGGGTGGAGGGCACTCAGCAGGGCCGGTTCAGAGCCGCTATAGCTCTTGGAATAAAGCTGTTTCTGAGTCTGGAGGTTCGGGCATAGAAGGCCTTGTAACGTCTGCCGGAGGGAAGTAGTTCGAACAGACCGTTACAGAGGTGTGATGAGTCTTTATCGATGCTGACGGCCTTCCTGAGGCACTGTATGTGGTAGATGCCCTCCAAGGCTGGTAGCTGTGTCCCAATGATCCTCTGCGCTCTGTGGACGACACGCTGAAGAGCTCTCCTCTCCGCCTCCATGCAGCTGAGATACCACACAGAGATGCCATACGTTAATATGCTCTCTGTGGTGCAGCGGTAGAAGGTTGTCAGCAGCTGTTGGGGCAGACCAGTCTTTTTTAATGTCCTCAGGAAGAACAGTCGTTGCTGTGCCTTCTTGACCAGCGCAGCGGTGTTGGTGGACCATGTGAGGTCCTCTGAAATGTGAGTGCCCAGAAACTTAAAGCTGGACACTCTCTCCACACTTTCCCCGTAAATGGGGATTGGGGCGTATTCTCCATTATGGGACCTCCTGAAGTCAATAATCAGCTCCTTGGTCTTGGAGGTGTTTAGTGACAAGTTGTTACGTGTGCACCAGTCCGCCAGGTTCTGCACCTCCGCCCTGTATTTTGATTCATCACCGTTGGTGATCAGCCCAATCACTGTTGTGATCTATCTCTCCCTCTTAACCCCATTCTCCTGCCTTCTCTCCATAACCCCTGACACCCGCACTAATCAAGAATCCATCTCTGCCTTAGAAATATTAACTGACGCCCTGCATTGTCCACCGCTCCGGTTTCCATAAACCGCACAGCACAGTTTACCTGGGAGAGGGCATGCAGGTGGATTCCCAGAATGACTGGCCTGTTCAATGTGGAGAAACTGAGCCCATATTGACTGGGATTTGGAGAGGCGATCCAGTTAAAAACAGTAGGATTAGGAGATGGGTTGACAGGGTCGTAACAGTGAAGCTGTTCACTCTGCGGGCAGTACGCAGAACTGGAATAATGGCCATGGAGGAATGTGTCCATTCTGTTTCCAGCGGCTGATAATGTCCGGAAAGTGTTCTGACAATCTAACCGCTGTCAGCTTGTTTAAATCAGGACAAGCGCATTGGTGCCGACTGCAGTGATCAATTCGCCCGGCCAACAGAATTTTGTTCAGTTAATTATTGTCACATGTACAGAGGTGTCCATTAGTCATGTTATTCTTTAGAAATAATGGTTATTTTAGACCCCAAGTTACTTCATATTTGTGTGTGTGTTTGTTCGTGTTTGAAATAAAAATTGACGACGTATAACTCTTATAAGCACTCTGGATCGACTGGGGTAGAGTGGATGCGGAGAGCACCTTTCCCCCCTCACCCACATTCCCTCTTCTCCTCCCCTCTACCCCCTCTCCCTCTTGCCCCCCTCTCTCTGTCTCTGCCTCTCTCTCTCTGTCTCTGCCCCTTCTCTCTCTGCCCTCACTCTCTACCGCCACCCCCCCTCTCTAGATGTGACTGCAAGGTGGGGGCTATGCGTCAGTAGAAAGTGTGGTTATGGGGTAAAAGGAGCAAATTAATAATATTAATATAATATCAAGGGGGGTAATTAGCGTGTGTGAGGGGGGGATAGTTAGTGTGTGTGACGCTGCATGCCGCCTCCCCCCCCCACAACCGCATGTTGGGGGAACAGACCCAGCGGGTCTGCGCTTGGTCTAGTATATATTACTAAAAGTCTGATCTTGACCGCTTTTGGCCCACTGTGGTGCGATTTCCAAGAGAACGCCGCCACCTATGGTCGTCATTTTTGGCTACCTCGGTCAGAGACCCCCTCCGCCTTGCTGGACTGGAGGATTTTTCCCATCGATGAAAGATCAGAGAGATATACAGTACAATATTTATTTATTTATTGTCATTTGAACCTCAGTGAGGCTCAAACGAAACTCTGTTTCTACAGCTATACAAACAAAGACAATTCCTACTAGACACACAACCAATTAAATTCACACAAACATCCATCACAGTGAACCTCCTCCTCACTGTGATGGAAGGCAAAGTCTTCTCTCTCCCCTGCTCTCCATTTTTCTCCCGATGTTGAAGCCCCAGGCGGACGATGGTAAGTTGCACGGCCATTTTAGGCCGCGCCGGGCGATGTACGGCCCCGCTCCGGGTCATTCCAACCCCGCGACACGGGCTGGAGAAGTTGCGTTCCAGTAGCTCCGAAAAGCGGTCTCCCACCCGGACCCGCGAGCTCCCTATGTCACAGTCCACAGAATCTGTGGCTGCAGCTGGAGCCTCCGCAGCGAGTCACCACCGCTCCCCACGCTCCGAGGCCGGCCAGATGGTGAGTCCGCAGCTCCGCAGGCTCCGCGACTGGAGACCCCAGGTCATTGTAGAATTCTCTGCCACAGAAGGTAATTGAGGCCAGTTCATTGGCTATATTTAAGAGGGAGTTAGATGTGACCCTTATGGCTAAAGGGATCAGGGGGTATGGAGAGAAGGCAGGTACAGGATACTGAGTTGGATGATCAGCCATGATCATATTGAATGGCGGTGCAGGCTCAAAGGGCCGAATGGCCTACTCCTGCACTTATATTCTATGTTCCGGTTGGAGGTCGCTCCACTGTGCTAGGCCCCAACGAGAACGGAGACCCGACAGGCAAAAGGTCGGGTCTCCCGTGCAGGGAAGAGATTTTAAAGGTTTCCCCCCCCCCCCCCCCCCCCCACATAAACACAGTTAAAAACAGTATAAAAAAACACAACTACATTTAACTAGACAAAAAAATAAAAAGACAGACAGGCTGTAGGGGCCGCTGCAACAGTGTCACGCCGCCAATCGGAATTTATTTATTAATAAATTATTAATGTTTAAAAAAAATTCCCCATTCTCTCTGCTGCCTCCGCTGGCGGCAGGGCGAGTGACTATAAAACCCAGAAGTGTCGTGCCTCAGTAGGTCTCTGCCAGACCCAGGAAGCGAGAGGGTCACGGCTCTCTGAGCTGTGAATAGAAACATAGAAAATAGGTGCAGGAGTAGGCCATTCGGCCCTTCGAGCCTGCACCGCCATTCGATATGATCATGGCTGATCATCCAACTCAGTATCCCATCCGTGCCTTTTCTCCATACCCCCTGATCCCTTTAGCCACAACGGCCACATCTAACCCTCTTAAATATAGCCAATGAACTGGCCTCAACTACCTTCTATGGCAGAGAATTCCACAGATTCACCACTCTTTGTGTAAAAAATGATTTTCTCATCTCGGTCCTAAAAGACTTCCCTCTTATCCTTAAACTGTGACCACTAGTTCTGGACTTCCCCAACATCGGGAATAATCTTCCTGCATCTAGCCTGTCCAACCCCTTAAGAATTTTGTACGTTTCTATAAGATCCCCGCTCCATCTTCTAAATTCTAGCGAGTACAAGCCGAGCCTATGCAGTCTTTCTTCATATGAAAGTCCTGCCAATCTACTCCATGGTGAGTCCCCTCAATGTGGGTTTCAGCGAACTGATGTGTATTTTGTCGGCTTGCTCCCTTGCTCAGTGTTTTTTCCCCAATTGCTTGGCTTTTTAAAGGGCTTGCTTGCAACAGTTTTCGGATGGATAAAGTGAATAAACATTTTATTGCCGCTCATTCTGTGATTTTCGCTTGGTTGCAAGATGGCGCCGATGACGTAATTTCCGGTTAGCTGCATGCTGGCGCTGAGTGTGTAATTTCCGGTTTGTGGCAAGCAGCGAGAGGATGATGTCAAGATGGCGGCAAGTTGACCAACAATGTTGTCATTAAAAGCGTGCTTCGTTGAATGATGACTTCTCAGATAAATTCTCAGATTTTCTTTCTTAAAATTTGACCACTGAATCTCTATATTAAAATTGTCTCTTTTTATCAACAGGAAATAGTCATTAAGAGGCAGTGAGCAGCAGAACACAACAAGAGGCACAACAAGAAATAACTTAATAATTCTCATCTTTAACATTTAAATTATTCTTATATTTAAGAGTCATTCACATTTTAAACTTTAATAAATCCTTTTTGCACTTTTGATGCCTGTGTGTTCTTCATCACAATGGGAACGTTATATGGCAGGAATGGCTGCTCTGTGGTAGAGCCACTAAGAGTGCATGGGGGGAGGTTGTGGGGAGATGGACTGAATGTGTGGGTGGGAGAGGAATGGCAAGGAGCAGAGTGTGGGGGGGGGGGGTGGGGGTGAAGGTAGGTGGGGTGACTGAGTGAACTGCCAGAGTACCAGGCGTGAGGGACTGCACTGCCAGCCCACGAGCCATGAGTAAGTGAACTGCCAGCCCACCAGCCGTAAGTGACTGAACTGCCAGCACAATAATCCATTCGGCCCACAATGTCTATACCAGCCCTCTGGAAACCAGTACCTTTGGCTCACAACACCCATACTAGCGCAACAGAAAGCCCCCTTCACCCCCCCCCCCTCCCACTGGCGAGCAATATTGGAAATGGTGGAGAGGTGGAATATTGCATTGGGTGACCAGCCCTCCCGTGTGATGCTGGGACCCAACGGGTATCACTTAGTCTAGTATCTTCTAAACACTTGCCATGGTCTCATTTACAGTAAGGTCCAACCTTCCAATGATCTTCCCAGTTGATCGATACCCGAGCTCACGATGTTCCTGTGTTCACGGACGGGGACACACAATAACTTTGAGCATCAACATGTCATCACTTCTCACCAAGTTAGCTATGGTCTAGCTTTGTACTCTACTCGCGAAGTAAATGACCTGAACTTTCCACATATCACACAACAGCCGCCGGACCCTTCACTCGAGGGACATTACCGTTAGTTGGCTTCATTTATATCAGTGTAGTGAAGGGAAGGGGAGTTTAGAAGGGGTTGAGTGGTAATGGAATGAGGACAATGACATTGCAGCGGGATGTTTAATTGCAGCTGTTAAGTGCAAAGATAAGAGTGTTTTGTTCTTATCGAGAGAGAATTCGCTGGTCAGATCTTGAACTTTCTATGGGCAGTTTGCAATACGTTATCTTATCAACACCTGGATCCTGTTGAGAAAGAAACTATCAGA
Organism: Amblyraja radiata; assembly: GCF_010909765.2. NCBI lineage: Eukaryota > Metazoa > Chordata > Chondrichthyes > Rajiformes > Rajidae > Amblyraja > Amblyraja radiata. The sequence continues at coordinate 60,032,071 of NC_045967.1, read as the reverse complement.
GTAAAGGGAACTCAAAGGTCATGCTGGGAGAGGCACTGGGCTGAGATAGCAGGTGGTTATAGTACAAGGCACACCTAGCTGGAGTATAGATAGAAAGTAAACCAGGCTGAGGGGAATAAATGATGAGATAAGAAACATCACCCTTTGAAACAACGTGCAAATTGGTTCAAAAGGTGATTTTTCTTATTGCATCAATTTGCATGATAAATTGGAAAATGGTTTACTAATTAAGAGGAAACATAAAGTTGAAGGTTGATCGCTGATCCTTTCAAAAATTGTAAAATCTGAATGTAACCCATTGTGTCGCAAGAATATAGAGAATATAAAAAGGCTGTGGGGCTGTGAATCATGGAAATACTTTGGGTTGTCTCAGGGTGTATCCAGGTATATGCTGTTAAGGCCTTGAATAAACAACCTGTTTGAGAAGGTCACCCCTGCTCTACGAGATTAACTTTGTGCGCTGCCCGAAGCAGGTCAAACGTACAATCCCCTCCAACTGCGCCCATCCCGGCCCTTCTCCCAATCCCTACAGTGTGTGGGTGGGGGGCGGAGCCCCATAGTCTGCGATGCTAGCGGGGTTAGGCACAGCGTTCATCAGTCGATACATCGACCTTGCTGAGAGAGGCGCTCTCACTGATCCAGTCACTGGCTGAACCGGGCACTCCTCTGTCTAGGCATTGCATTGCCAGGCACTCCCACCGCGACAGAGAAGATGGTTAATGCAGAGAACTGTCTCATCCTGAACACAACTAAGACTAAAGAGATGGTGGTTAACTTTGGCAGGTCCAAGCTCCCCCTTCAGCCGGTCAACGCTGCAGGGGCTGACATTGAGGTGGTGCAGACATATAAATACCTTGGAGTCACCTTGACAACAAACTGGACTGGTCTGTCAACTCTGACTCCCTCTACAAAAAAGGCCAGAGCAGACACTTTTTCCTCAGAAGGCTCAAATCCTTCAATGTGTGTAAGGATATGCTGCACATGTTTTACAACACTGTGGTTGCAAGTGTTATTTTCTACGCTGTTGTTTGCTGGGGCAACAGCATTAGTGCAAAAAACAACAAGAAGCTGGTCAAACTGGTTAAACGAGCTAGCTCAGTGCTGGAGGGGAGAGTAGACTCTGGGATGGATGTGCTTGAGAGGCGTATGAGGCACAAGGTGCAGGTCATCCTGAAAAACCCCGGTCATCCCCTCCATGTAATTCTGGAGAGTCAAAAGAGCACTCGGAACAACAACCGGCTCCTCTCCCTGCCCTGTAGAACGGAGCGGTTCAGGAGGTCCTTCACCCCTGCAGCCATTAGATTTTATAATTCGGACCGCTAGGCTGTACGGGGATGCATTTTGCAATTTTTAATTTTTAATTGTTAATTATTGGTCTTTTTAAGTATTTATTGCTCTCAGGTAGTGTCCAAATTGTATTTTATGTATTTTCTGTCTGCGTTCGTTTTGAATCTGTGGGTTTGTTGGTTGGGGGCTTCTGGACATCTGAATTACCCTGAGGGGATCAATAAAGTATTTTTTTTTATTATTATTATTATTATTATTATTATTATTATTATTATTATTATTATTATTATTATTATTATTATTATTATTAATGCAGGTACAACAACAGCATTTAAAATACTTGGACAAGTACATGTATGGGAAGGTGTTAAAGGAATATGGGCCAGGCGCGAGTGAAGGGGACGAACTTCAATGGGGCATCTTAGACCGAAGAACCTGGTTCCGTGCTGTATTATTCTCAATTCCACCTTACTCTTCTAAAGTGAGAAGATGGTGCAGGAATCGATGACTATTGTTCGTTGGTATTGCCATGGGTAGATAGGAGATGTCAACGAGCTGCCATTTGGCCTCTGCAAATTGGAGGGCAGTCCAGCAGATTATAACGTCATGGTTGTTGTCTTGGCTTTGATGCCTGTTGTCGGGAATTTTGAGAATTAGAAGGGAGATGAGTAGATTATAATTTGGTTAACTCTGGAGCTCACTTACTGGAAGCATGATGGGAAAATGGCCAAGATAGAATGTAGTTAAAATAGCTAAGGCTGAAACATTCTGCTGAGAAACAGGCTTCCTTATCGGTAAATGGGAGGATAGTCCATCGCAGTTCTGACAAGCTTCTTATCTGTTGCAATCATGCATTACGCTGTGTTTAGCAGGCAAGTCTCCCAAAGGTTAACAAACTACCTCTGTTACAAGGGGACTCTATTTGGCGAGTAGAATCTGGGGATTTATGGTATCTACATGTTAGATATATGGGAGGGTTTACAAAACAACAAGAAATGTAGGATTTTACTTCGGAGTCACGTGAGTGACTACGTGAAGAAGGCCGTCAGCCCGCTTGCGCGTCATTACGTCTAACGCATTGTGCAAGGACTGAATGGCAGGCGCGCTGCTCCTTCCAGCGGTAAGTTTAAAAGCCTCAGGTAAGTGTTTAAACTTTCTTCAGAGGTCTTTTTTGCTTGATTCCGTAAAATTCTTACCTACAGACGAGTTGGAACCATTCAGAGATGTCATAGAAACATAGAAATTAGGTGCAGGAGTATTCGATATGGTCATGGCTGATCATCCAACTCAGTATCCCATCCCTGCCTTCTCTCCATACCCCCTGATCCCTTTAGCCACAAGGGCACATCTAACTCCCTCTTAAATATAGCCAATGAACTGGCCTCAACTACCTTCTGTGGCAGAGAATTCCACAGATTCACCACTCCCTGTGTAAAAAATGATTTTCTCTTCTCGGTCCTAAAAGACCTCCCTCCATTAAACTGTGACCCCTAGTTCTGGACTTCCCCAACATCGGGAATAATCTTCCTGCATCTAACCTTCTCTGTACTCCCTCTATGGCAAGAATGTCTTTCCTCAGATTAGGAGACCAAAACTGCACGCAATACTCCAGGTGTGGTCTCACCAAGACCCTGTACAACTGCAGTAGAACCTCCCTGCTCTTATACTCAAATCCTTTTGCTATGATCCAGTTGTACAGGGTCTTGTACAGGGTACAGAGTCAAGGGATATGGGGAGAAGGCCGGAACGAGGTGCTGATTGTGGATGATCAGCCATGATCACAGTGAATGGCCGTATGGCTCAAAGGGCCGAATGGCCTACTCCTCCAACCTATTTTCTTTGGTCTATTGAGTGGGAAATTCGGCCCCTCTAGTCAACATCGCCATTCAATATGATCATGGCTGATCATCCCGAATCAGGACCTCATTCCTGCTTTTCCCCCATATCTCTTGATTCCATTAGCCCTGAGAACTATATCTTACTATCTCTTGAATACATCCAGTGAATTGGCCTCCACTGCCTTCTGTGGCAGAGAATTCCACAGATTCACAACTATGTACAAGACAGCAGCCGTAGTCAGGATCGAACCCGAGCCCCTGGCGCTGTAAGGCAGTAGCTCTACTGCTGCGCCACTGTGCCGCCCTGTGCTGTAACGTTCTACATTCCATGCTGTAAGACCCAGAGTATTATTCCTCTTTGGCCATCAAGAGTCACGAGTGTTTAATTCTCACATGTATGAACAATGGAACAATGAAATCATTACTTGCAAAGAAACACACAGAGTGCTGGAGTAACTCAGCGGGTAAGGCAGCATCTGTGGAGAACATGGATAGGTGACGTTTCACAGAGTGCTGGAGTAACTCAGTGGGTCAGGCAGCATCTGTGGAGAACATGGATAGGTGACGTTTCACAGAGTGCTGGAGTAACTCAGTGGGTCAGGCAGCATCTGTGGAGAACATGGATAGGTGACGTTTCACAGAGTGCTGGAGTAACTCAGTGGGTCAGGCAGCATCTGTGGAGAACATGGATAGGTGACGTTTCGGGTTCAGACAATTGGAAAGCAGTGGGGAGGGAATTGTAGATAAGAAAAGGCCATGATGTTGCTTGACCCGCTGGGTTACTCCAGCATAAACCAGCATCTGCAGTTCTTTGTTTCTGCAACCAGTGGACAGAATTGGCCAGACTCTCTGAAGTAGCCTGGACAGCATGGTGGAAGGAGGGAGTTTATTGGGAGATTGAAGGTCACAGAGTGAAGCGGGCAGTGTGTTGAGGAGGGAGTGCTCTTCCCTGCTCCTTTCCCCAGCTTTATTCCGCAATGGAGCGACGCAGAGACAGTGGCCCTACGGCGAGTCACTGATGTGGCCAGATGTGGCCGGTCACCGGCCACAGGTCAACCCGGGCCCCTGGGCCACATCTGGCGCTGTACGTACACGGTCCGGTCTCAGTCCGCTTCCGGGACCATTTCCTGTTAGGACCGGCCTTTCCCCCATCCCCCACCTGATCACTGGGGACAGAGTGGGATAGTTAAACATGGTGGGAGGGATGTTGGAGGTTAATAGAAGCCGCTGGATTCAACAGATGACAACACTGGGATGTAAGATTCAATGTATTTATTGAGAACAGCAAGCAATGGAAATGTCTGTACATTCAGTAACAACTCTGTGGAAATGACTCACTTGAATAGGCATTGGGGCACAGTGTTGTACTGTGGCCCCCAGACCCGTGAGGTTAATTACGTCTAAACAGTGTTCACAGCAGGGGATCACAACGAGAATGGCCCGTGAACAGCAGGCAGCAGGTGATTGAACAGGTGAATCTGTGGAACTCATTGCCACAAAAGTCAATGGATATTTTCAAGGCAGTTAGATGGATTCTTGATTAGTACGGGTGTCAAGGGGGCAGGGAGGAGGCAGGAGAATGGGGTTAGGAGGGAAAGATAGAGTAGCCATGATTGAATGGTGGAGTAGACTCGATGGGCCGAATGGCTCAATTCTGCTCGTGTCACTTAAATACATGATTGGAAGCGAAATGTAACCAATAGTTCACTCTTGGCTATTTCTAAGTGAATACATTTATACTTTACAAAGTGTAAAGCTACCGGGCAGCTCGAGGGAGTAACTCAGTGTTGGGTCCTGCCAGGCTAGCACAGTATTTCCCACTACATGTGGATGGGTCTGCGTGCAGTTAAAGGGAAAGAAAGTGTCGTAAAGGTCACGATTTATCTGACAGGGCAGGAGGATGGGAACCAATGCAAGGAGACAGAGGGCCGTAAAGTGATGAATTAGATTAGATTAGATTAGATTATACTTTATTAATCCCCTTATTCAGGGGAAATTCTGATGTCCTTGCAGCACACTAATAAAAATACAACATAGCATTCAAAAAGAAGTTCAACACAAAAACATCCCCCCACAGTGATTCCCACTGTGGGGGAAGGCACAAAGTCCAGTCCCCATCCTCTTGTTCACCCAAAGTCGGGCCTATTGAGGCCTCCACAGTCGCCGCCACGGCGCCCGATGTTCTCGCCGGGTGATGGTGCTCCGGCGTCGGGAGAACCCCCAGCGGCTTGGGGTGCCAGGAACGGCCGCCTTCCCACCAGAGACCGCGGCTTCCAAACCAACAGACCGCGCCGAACGGAGCTCCACACACTGGCAATCTCGGCAAGAGATCCCAGGCTCCGGGATGTAAAGTTCAGCGCCACAGCTGGCCGCTCCACAGAACCGCGGCTCCACGATGTTCTCATCTGCAGTCCCAGCATACTGGAGTTCCAGCGCGGCGACCCAGGAAAGGCATCGCCCGCTCCGCAATAGCGCTCCAGCGCTGCGCCGCCGCCAAAGCCGATGTTCTACGCCGCCGCCAAAGCCGATGTTCTGGCCAGGACCCTTAAGGAAACGTCGCTCCAGGACCCGCTGGTAGGCCGCAAGGACAGGTCGAAGTCGCTGCTCGGAGGAAGGCAACCCCTCCGACCAGGTAGGGACTCGAAAAGCAGTTTCCCCCTTTCCCCCACCACCCCCCACACATAAAAAGATTAGGCCCCCTGACTGTACACTCAACGTACTAAAAATAATAAAAAAGAAGGGAAAAAAAACGGACAGCTGCAGGACAGGCAGCCGTTCAGGACAGCGCCTCCTCCTCCTGCAAGCAAAATGAAGCAAAAGGTAGAAGGGAGAAAAGAAAAACAAACTTGAAAGGAAGAGGAAGTGGGGTGGCATTGCTGGTTAAAGAGGAGATTAATGCAATAGCAAGGAGAAATGTTAGCTTGGATGCTGTAGAATCTGTACGGGTAGAACAGCAAAATAGCCAAGGGCAGAAAGCAGCTGTCTCCGGAGATATATCCACCCAGAAACCATGAACAGAGCAGCAGAGAAGAGAGGAAAGCGCGGGGCCAGCAATACTGTCAGCAAGGCCCAGATCCCGATTCTCTTCATCAGTATCTGGCGTCTGGGCCTCTGTATTTCCTGCATCATCCTTGGGATTGCCAGACGGAAGGCGGTTGATTTTATCTTCGGGAGATCACTGGCGAGGGCAGATTGTAATTTGGGAAAATCATATCCTGTCACCTCCAGACCGGAGATCAGGAAAATGGCCGGTGGTTCAACGCTGACCCGATGGAAGTTGTCGAGACAATCTTGGCGGTTCTGTCGCTGCCCTTCCCCGAAGTCAGTGCCCTGCATCTGCATGGAATAGGCGTCATTGTCGATCTTGGAGCGGATGTAGTAGAAACCTTTCCCCTGTTGCTGAATCTTTTTGCTGAGTTCCCCGTCACTCTCTCTGAAGCGGGACTGGGACACGATGATGTAAAAGTCATAGCTTTCAAACTGCACCTGCTTCAGGTAGCGGCTCATCTCAAAGCCGAGTGAGTTGGATCCGGGCAGATCTCAGAGCTGGACATTGGGCAGAGAGGGGTAGGGATATCCCACTGGATTCACACTGGCTTCATAACCCCCCACCAGAGCCGCTCCCTGGTCGCCACTGTGGACACCCCTCATGGTGTTGATGAAGGTGGATTTGCCGGCCCCGCCGTCTCCCAACACTGCGATGTTAATCGGCACATTGCCCGAATCCTCCACCCGCTTTATCCGCAGCATCGCTGACACCACGTCTCCGTTACTGTACCCGGTCTGCAGGCTCCTCGTCTCCGCGTCGCTGAAGTACTTGGGCAGCACTGACTGGGCCATGTTATTCCTGGGGGGAGATAGACCCTCAAATAAAGACATAATCTGGGCACACCGCGACGCCCTGTGTCTCCCTAGAATGGGAAAAATAGCGACGATCCCCTTACCTGTTTCAAGGCTGCTCACTCGGAGCAGTCTTGTATCCATCTCGTACAGCCAACAGGAACTTCTGGACTTCGGTTCCTGCGGCTGCAACAACTTTCTGGGCGATCTCCGTCTTCCGTCTGAGCTCATCAGAGCAACAGAGCACCCGACTGGAGACCGCCAGGTGAGTCGCGGGGTTGGAGACCGCCATCCGACCCGCGGAGCCCAACCGACTCTCGGCCCTCACCCGACCCTCGGTCCTCACCCGACCCTCGGCCCTCACCCGACCCGCGGCGCCCAACCGACCCGCGGAGCTCAACCGACCCGCGGAGCCCAACCGATCCGCGGCCCTCACCCGACCCGCGGCCCTCACCCGACCCGCGGCCCTCACCCGACCCGCGGCCCTCACCCGACCCTCGGCCCTCACCCGACCCGCGGAGCCCAACCGTCCCGTGGAGCTGGAGAACGCCAGGTGAGTCCCGGAGCTGGAGAACGCCACCCGACCCGTGGAGCTGGAGAACGCCACCCGACCCGTGGAGCTGGAGAACGCCACCCGACCCGTGGAGCTCACCTGACCCTCGCAGCTGGAGAACACCACCCGACCCGTGGAGCTGGAGAACACCGCGGAGCTGGAGACCGCCACCCGACCCGCTGGGCTGGAGAACGCCAGGTAAGCCCCGGGGCTGGAGACCATCAGCAGAGCCGCGGGGCTGAAGAACGTCTGCGGAGTCACGGAGACGCAGACGCGGAACAACGGAGCGGCAGAACACCAGCGCGCACCAAGCCAGCTCGGCCGACCAGAAGCACCAACAGACGGCGACGCGTACGAAAACACCGCCGGGGACGCAGAGGTGGGTTAAAGGCCAGGTTAGAGCTAGCCCCACACAGGCCAGGTTAGAGCTAGCCCCACACAGGCCAGGTTAGAGCTAGCCCCACACAGGGTAGCGATTCCTAGCCTTTTCCTCGCCAACGTGCGCTCACTGGCAAACAAAATGGACGAACTCCGGCTAAGGATCACCTCCCACAACTGGATCAAGGACTGCAACATCCTGATCTTCACGGAAACTTGGCTCAACACTGACGTTCCTGACAGCGCCATCCAGCTATCGGGGCGTCATTTACTCCGAGCGGACAGGACATCAGACTCCGGTAAGACCAGAGGTGGGGGTCTGTGCATTTATGTAAATAAAGCATGATGCACGGACTCCACCATCATCGAGAGTCACTGCTCAGCTAACCTTGAGTTCCTCTTGGTTAGATGCAGACCGTTCTATCTGCCCAGAGAGTTCGCCTCCACTGTTGTGACTGCAGCCTATATCCCTCCTGATGCTAATGCCAAGCTTGCAATGAAAGAGCTGCATACTGCCATTAGCAATCAACAGACGCACAACCCCGAGGCAGCCTTCATTGTTGCGGGTGACTTCAATCACTTTAACCTGAAGACTGTACTCCCCAAATTCCACCAACATGTCTCCTTCCCCACTAGAGTAGACAAGACACTGGACAAAGTCTACACCAACATGGCTGAAGCTTACAAAGCCATCCCCCTCCCCCACCTTGGTCAGTCTGATCACGTCTCATTGTTCCTGCTCCCTAAGTACTTCCCACTCATCAGACGGGTTAAACCAACTGTGAGGACAGTTAAAGTCTGGTCAGAGGAAGCGGACTTCACACTTCAGCAGTGTTTTGGAAACACTGACTGGAAGGCGTTTGCAGCCCAGGCCACCATTGACTCCCACACGGACATTGATTCCTACACATCCTCTGTTCTGGACTTTATAAACTCCACCATCAATAGTGTCACCTCCCTCAAACAGGTGACCATATTCCCGAATCAGAAGCCATGGATGAACAGCGAGGTCAGGCTACTGCTGAAAGCACGGGACACCGCTTTCAGGTCAGGCGATGCTCGAGCCTACAGTTCAGCCAGGGCTAAACTGAAGAGGGGCATCAAGAAGGCCAAGCACTGCCATAAGCTCAGGATTGAGGAGCACTTCAACAACAACTCCGACCTCCGACACATGTGGCAAGGCATCCAGGCCATCACGGACTACAGACCCTCCAACACCACCCCCACATCCAGCGACGCCTCCTTCCTTGAGGAGCTTAACCACTTCTATGGCCGCTTCGACAGGGACAATCTAGAGACAGCCATCAAGGCTGTGCTACCTGCCGATCACCAACCCCTCACACTCACCCCCTACGACGTATTCGTGGCACTGAGTAGGACTAATGCACGTAAAGCTGCTGGCCCTGACGGCATCCCCGGTCGCGTGCTCAGGGCCTGTGCTGCGCAGCTGACAGACGTCTGGACTGACATCTTCAACCTGTCACTTGCCCAAGCAGTTGTCCCCACGTGCCTTAAAACCACCTCCATCGTGCCAGTGCCAAAACACTCCACTGCGGCAAGCCTCAACGACTTCCGCCCAGTTGCACTTACCCCCATCATCACCAAGTGCTTCGAGAGGCTGGTCATGGCACACCTCAAAAGCTGCCTACCCCCCACACTGGATCCCTATCAGTTTGCCTACCGCAAGAACAGGATTACGGAGGATGCCATCTCAACGGCACTTCACTCCGCCCTCTCCCACCTCGACAACAGAGACACTTACGTAAGAATGCTGTTCATCGATTACAGCTCAGCATTCAACACCATCATACCATCAAAACTGATCACCAAACTCGGTAACCTGGGCATCGACCCCTCCCTCTGCAACTGGATACTGGACTTTCTAACCAACAGACCCCAGTCTGTTAGGTTAGACAAGCACACCTCTTCAACCCTCACCCTGAACACCGGCGTTCCACAGGGCTGTGTGCTGAGCCCCCTCCTCTACTCCCTCTTCACCTATGACTGCACACCTGTACATGGTACTAACACCATCATCAAGTATGCAGATGATACAACGGTGATTGGCCTCATCAGCAACAACGATGAGTCGGCCTACAGAGAGGAGGTCCAGCACTTAGCAGCATGGTGCGCTGACAACAACCTGGCCCTTAACTCCAAGAAGACCAAGGAGCTCATTGTAGACTTCAGGAAGTCCAGGGGCGGCACGCACACCCCCATCCACATTAACGGGACGGAGGTGGAACGTGTTTCTAGCTTCAGGTTCCTGGGAGTCAACATCTCCGATGACCTCTCTTGGACCCACAATACCTCAACTCTGATCAAGAAGGCTCACCAGCGTCTCTTCTTCCTGAGGAGACTGAAGAAGGTCCATCTGTCTCCTCAGATCCTGGTGAACTTCTATCGCTGCACCATCGAGAGCATCTTTACCAACTGCATCACAGTATGGTATGGCAACTGCTCTGTCTCCGACCGGAAGGCATTGCAGAGGGTGGTGAAAATTGCCCAACGCATCACCGGTTCCTCGCTCCCCTCCATTGAGTCTGTCCAAAGCAAGCGTTGTCTGCGGAGGGCGCTCAGCATCGCCAAGGACTGCTCTCACCCCAACCATGGACTGTTTACCCTCCTACCATCCGGGAGGCGCTACAGGCCTCTCCGTTGCCGAACCAGCAGGTCCAGGAACAGCTTCTTCCCGGCGGCTGTCACTCTACTCAACAACGTACCTCGGTGACTGCCAATCACCCCCCCACCCCCCGGACACTTATTATCACTTATTATTATTTATTTAAATCACTTGCTATGTCGCTCTTCCAGGGAGATGCTAAATGCATTTCGTTGTCTCTGTACTGTACACTGACAATGACAATTAAAATTGAATCTGAATCTGAAACGTGCTATTCAGATTCATGAGGATGTTGCCAGTCATTAAGGGCTGAGCTACAGGGAGCGGTTGGAGAAGGCTATTCCTTGAGGCGCAGGAGGATGAGGGTGATCTTATAGAGGTGTGTACAGTCATACGAGGAATAGATACGGTAACTGCACAACTTTACCCAGAATAGGAAAATCAAAATCCAGTGGACCTAGGTTTAAGGTGAAAAGGGAAAAGATTTAACAGGAACCTGAAGGGCAACTTTTTCCACACAGAGGGCGGTGGGTGTATGGAACGAGTTTCCAGAGGAGGTAGTTTAGGCAGGCACTATAACTGCATTTAAAATACATTTGGACAGGTACATGGATAGGAAAGGTTGATCATCATAGTATTAAAGTCACCCAGTATTCTGAAGTACAATAGATGTTTCTCACACTTACCCCGACTTCCACAATTATTTACAGCGCAAAGATTCACCATTTTGGCGTTTTTTAACAGGTACGAAAGTACGCGTTTTGTGTATTAACAACGTACATGTGATGTCCTCCAGATGAATTGAGCGGTTCCGTTCGTCAAGCCCTTTCACCCGGAGACCATACGTGCAACACCCCTATACACACACACCGACTCTCAGGCACACACTCACACACAGACTCACTCACACACAGACACACACACACACTCACTCACATACAACCAATACTAAAATGCCAAGTAACTTCAGAATGTGGTGAAAATACAGTGTGTAAACCGAATGAATCAAATATATAAAGACTCCTGTCGAGGCTGTTGCTGAAGCAAAAACGTGCTTTAAATAACGTCCAACTAACACACTCACTATAGACAGAGAAGTAAGCAACGACGTCTTCACTCTGTGCCTTCTGCAGTCAGCGCCATCTTGCCACGAACCGGAAATGACGCACTCAACGCCATCTTGCCGCTAACTGGAAATTACGTAATCGGCGCCATCTTGCCACTAAGCGGAAGTCACGGAATGAGCACCAATTTTGCAATTAAACACAGTCCTGATCCAATAAAATGTTTATTCATGCTTTATCCATCCAAAAACTGCTGAAAGCTCTTTAAAAGCCAAGGCAATTGGGCAAACACTTTGCAAGCCAACAAAACACATTTGCTAAAAGCCCTTTAAAAGCCAAGCTAATTGGGAAAACGCTTTGCAAGCCAACAAAACACATTTTCTGAAAACCACATCGAGGCACTCACCGTGGAGTAGACATGCGTTCAGTGTTATTCGTAGCTCAGAGAGCTGTGACCCTCTCGCTTCCTCCGTCTTGCAGAGACTGAGTGAGGCACGACACTTCCGAGTTTTATAATCCCTCCCCTCTGCTGCCAGAGGGGGCAGCAGAGAGAATGGCAATTAAATAAAAAATAATAATAACTCTCTTATTTTACATCGGTGGTGAAGATCCTTCAGTCCAATCTGAGCGAGGTGGCCCAAAATGACGACCGCAAGTGGCGGTGTTCTCTCGGAAATCACGAAACAGAAAGTTGAAAGCGGTCAAGATCTTAGTTTTAGTAATATAGATATGATTATTAAGGGATTAGACATGCTAGAGGCAGGAAACATGTTCCCGATGTTGGGGGAGTCCAGAACCAGAGGCCACAGTTTAACAATAAGAGGTTGGCCATTTAGAATGGAGGTGAGGAAACACTTTTTCACCCAGAGAGTGGTGAATCTGTGGAATTCTCTGCATCAGAGGGTGGTGGAAGCCAATTCTCTGGATACTTTCAAGAGAGAGTTAGATAGAGCTCTTTCAGATAACGGAGTCAAGGGATATGGGGAGAAGGCAGGAATGGGGTACTGATTGTGAATGATCAGCCGTGATCACAATGAAGGGCCGAATGGCCTACTCCTGCACCTATTGTCTATTGTATGTATAGCCTCTGAGAATGATGGATGAATTTCTTGCAAGGTTCCTGTATTGTACAAATTTAATTACTCAAATCAAGTCTATTTTTAAATTAAAAATCTCTGGAGAAAGGAATAGGTAGCGTTTTGGGGCGAGACCCTTCTAACAGCTCCCTTACATCTGATTGCAAACAACCATCCCACCTCAACCGGGGTCAAAAGGCAGACACCCTTGAGATGTATAAGGTCTAGTTTAGAGATACAGCGCGGAAACTGGCCCTGTTGGCCCACTGGGTCAGCGCTGACCAGCGATCCCTGCACATTAACACTATCCTATACCCACCAGGGACAATTTAACATTTACCAAGCCAATTAACCTACATACCTGTTCGTCGCAAGGATGAGCGGGTAGCAAGAGGATTGGGTAATGTTTAAAGAACAACAGAAGATAACTAAAAAGACAATACGGGAAGAAAAGATGATGTACGAAGGTAAGCTAGCCAAGAATATAAAGCAGGATTATAAAAGCTTCATTAGGTATGTAAAGCGGAACATATTAGTTCAGATCAAATTTGGACCCTTGAAGACCGAAAAAGGTGAATTTATTATGGGGAACAAGTAAATGGCAGATGAGTTGAACAGGTACTTTGGATCTGTCTTCACAAAGGAGGACACAAACAATCTTCCTGATATAGTAGTGGCCAGAGGATCTGGGGTGACGGAGGACCTGAAGGAAATTCACATTAGACAGGAAATGGTGTTGGATAGACTGATGGGACTGAAGGCTGATAAATCCCCAGGGCCTGATGGTCTGCATCCCAGGGTACATAAGGAAGTGGCTCCATAAATAGTGGATGCATTGGTGATCATTTTCCAATGTTCAATAGACTCAGGGTCAGTTCCTGTGGATTGGAGGGTAGCTAATGTTATCCCACTTTTCAAGAAAAGCAGGAGAGAGAAAACGGGGAATAATAAACCAGTTAGCCTGACATGGGTGGTGGGGAAGTTGCTGGAGTCAATTATAAAAGATGAGGTAGCCGAACATTTGGATAGAAGTAACAGGATCGGTCCGAGTCAGCATGGATTTGTGAAGGGGAAATTATGCTTGACCAATCGTCTGGATATTTTTGAAGATGTAACTGGGAAAATGGACAAGGGAGAGCAAGTGGATGTAGTGTACCTGGACTTTCAGAAAGCAATTGATAAGGTTCCACATAGGAGATTAGTGGGCAAAATTAGGGCACATGGTATTGGGGGTAGAGTGCTGACATGGATAGAGAAGTCGTTGGCAGACAGAAAACAAAGAGTAGGGATTAACGGGTCCCTTTCTGAATGGCAGGCAGTGACTAGTGGGGTATCGCAAGGCTCGGTGCTGGGACCGCAGCTATTTACAATATACATCAATGATTTGGACGAAGGGATTCAAAGTAACAAGCAAATTTGCAGATGACACAAAGCTGGGTAGCAGTGTGAACTGTGAGGAGGATGCCTTGAGAGTGCAGGGTGACTTGGACAGGTTGGGGGAGTGGGCAGATGCATGACAGATAAAGTTTAATGCAGATAAATGTGAGGTTATCCACTTTGGTAGCAAAAACAGGAAGGCAGATTACTACCTAAATGGCGTCAAGTTGGGAAAAGGGAAGTACAACGGGATCTGGAGGTCCTTGTTCATCAATCTATGAAAGTAAGCATGCAGGTACGGCAGGCAGTGAAGAAAGTGAATGATATGTTGGCCTTTATAACAAGAGGAATCGAATATAGGAGCATAGAGGTCCTTCTGCAGTTGGACAGAGCCCTAGTGAGACCACATCTGGAGTATTGTGTGCAGTTTTGGTCCCCTAATTTGAGGAAGGACATTCTTGCTATTGAGGGAGTGCAGCGTAGGTTTACAAGGTTAATTCCCGGGATGGTGGGACTGTCATATGCTGAGAGAATGGAGCAGCTGGGCTTGTACACTCTGGAGTTTAGAAGGATGAGAGGGTATCTCATTGAAACATATAAGATTGTTAAGGGCTTGGACACACTAGAGGCAGCAAACATGTTCCCAATGTTGGGGGAGTCTTGAACCAGGGGCCACAGGTTAAGAATAAGAGGTAAGCCATTTAGAACGGAGACGAGGAAGCACTTTTTCTCACAGAGAGTGGTGAGTCTGTGGAATTCTCTGCCTCAGAGGGTGGTGGTGGCAGGTTCTCTGGATGCTTTCAAGGGAGAGCTAGATAGGGCTCTTAAGAATAGCGGAGTCAGGGGATATGGGGAGAAGGCAGGAACGGGGTACTGATTGGGGATGATCAGCCATGATCATATTGAATGGCGGTGCTGGCTTGAAGGGTCAAATGGCCTCTACTCCTGCACCTGTTGTCTATTGTCTATAGACAATATAGACAATATTGTCTCAGAGAAAGCCCACGCAGGAGAACATACAAACTATGTACAGACAGCACCCATAGTCATGATCGAACCCAGGTCTCCGGCGCTATATATTCGCTTTAAGGCAGCACCTCAACCGCTGCGCCACCGTGCTCTCCAGAGATGCTGCCTGACCTTCTCTCTCTCGAGAAATGCTGCCTGACCCGCTGAGTTACTCCAGCATTTTGGGTCTACCTTCGATTTAAACCAGCATGTGCAGTTCTTTCCTACACATGTTTTGTTTAAAGATAGGTGCAAACATTACTGACGATGACACTATTGAATGATGAAACTGAGAATGTATGAATTTTTCACACAGATTTAGCCCACATTGTCTGTACCGACATTATGCCAAGGCCAAGCCTTATCTGCCTGCATATAATCTGCATCCCTCTATTCCCTGCATATCCATGTGCTTATCCAAAAGTCTCTTAAATGCCCCCTATCATATCTGCCTCCACCACCCTCCCTGCACTACATTCCAGGCACCCACCACCCTCTGTGTAAAAACGTTACCCAGCACCTTCTTTAACTTAGTGATGGTCCTTCAACTTCCTACCCCTTCATTCGTAAACCATGTTCACATTTGTCTTGCAAAAGTGACTTTTCTTATCTCATGATTTATAACCTTCAGCCTGGTTTACGTTCTATCTTTAATTCAGCTAGCTGTGCCTGTAATAGAAACATAGACAATAGGTGCAGGAGTAGGCCATTAGGCCCTTCGAGCCTGCACCGCCATTTGATATGATCATGGCTGATCATCCAACTCAGTATCCTGTACCTGCCTTCTCTCTGTGAGCCCTAGTTCAGGATGTAATGTAAATACCTGTTAATTCTACTTCTCGCCCCTCCTTACCTGACCTTTGAGATACCTTCATTATGGTAGCCTCTTTTCCCACAATGCTTCACCAGTATGTAACTCTTGTGTTTAACTTATTACCACCTAGACACAGATCATAGAATGGTACAGACCAGGAACAGGCCCTTCAGCCCTTTATGGCTATGCCAAAAATGACCCCAAGTCTTATCTGCCTATTCACTCCATTCCCTGCATAAAAGACTGTTCACATAAAAGACTTAAATGCCACTATAACTTCTGCGTCAATCACAAACCCCGACAGTGTGCTCTGAGTACTCACCACCGTCTATGTACAAAATCTGCTCCCCACATCTCCACATAACATTGCCTCTCTTACCTTGAAGTTATGCTCCCTAATATTTAATTTTACCTTTCTGGGAAAAAGGTTCTGAATGTCTACCCTATCTATGCCTCCCATAATTTTATACCATTCTATCTACTTCTGTTGTCACTCTCATGGAGTAATGGACTTGGACCCCAGGAACCATCTGTACATCAGTGCCACAGAGGATCATGCCACGAGTTGTAAATTCCTAATTTCCTATATAATTTACCAATCATCAGGTATAGTTTCTGAAATTTGGCTCCCTGCCCAGATCCGCGCCCCCCCCCCCCTCCACTCATGGGTGGGCAGTGTCATGTCGGAGCCTGCCATGTCGAGTTCCTTCATCAACGTTCTGCCCTGACTTGTTTTTCTCTGTTTGAACCCTTGCCTTCACCAACCTAGCTGCCCAAAGCAGCAATCTCTTGTCCACCCCTCCCTCCTCCTAGCACCCCTCTTCCTTCACACCCTTGCAAATGTTTGCTTAATAGTACCCAGGGGAAGTCCAGAACAAGGGGTTACAGTTTAAGGATAAAGGGGAAATCTTTTAGGACCAAGATGAGAAAAACATTTTTCACACAGAGAGTGGTGAATCTGTGGAATTCTCTGCCACAGAAGGTAGTTGAGGCCAGTTCATTGGCTATATTTAAGAGGGAGTTAGATGTGGCCCTTGTGGCTAAAGGGATCAGGAGGTATGGAGAGAAGGCAGGTACAGGATACTGAGTTGGATGATCAGCCATGATCATATAGAATGGCGGTGCAGGCTCGAATGGCCGAATGGCCTACTCCTGCACCTATTTTCTATGTTTCTATGTTTCAATGTTTCCTCAAAAACCACCCACCACAGGTGTTGGGCTTATCTCGGGTTTATAGTTCCCTCCAGTTTCTTTGCACCCATTCTTAATAAAAGGCAAAACGTTGCTTACCCTTCTATCTATTTGTGTGCTGCAATGGAAACTCACATTTCTCTACACCGATTGGTGTATGTGACAATATATGTCCTTTGTTGTCCTATCTTCTGGCACCTCACTATGTATAACAGCCATTCCATATTTTACCCAATCTCACACAATTTCTTCTCAAAATGCTGTTGGATATACCTGATCAGGCCCTGGAGATGTACCTACCATCATAAGTTTTAAGACGTGCAACATGTGTTACTATAATGTGAACTATTGCAAAACAAACCCATTAACTTTCCCCAAGATACCTCACCTTCGTGTCTTTCTCAACCGTATAAACAGGGAAACACTTATTGAGGCGATCACTCATCTCCTACGGCTCCAATCATGGATCCCAATTTGCCCCATGAGAGGATTCTTTCTCTTTTTAGCTCTTCTTTGCCCCTAAAAAATAATTAAAGTAATTACCCAATCTCTGGATTCCTTTTTGGCTAATTTGATAAAGCTATCTCATTCCACCTGGCTTTTCTGACTTCCTACTCAAATATCCTCCTGTGCCCTTGATACTACTCCAGTGATTTACATGATCCCAGCTGATCCAGGACTACTTTTATCTAATGAGAGCCACGATATATTATCATCCATGGTTCCCTACCACTCTCCCTTCACTATCAGTAACAAATTTTGATCGATCTTTCCAAACTCCTGCTAAAATACGTAATTCTGTCCTTTTCCAGAGTAATCTACCATGTGGAGTCTTATCAAAGGTCTAGTGGAAGTCCACATAGACTGTGTTTACCAATCTGTGCTCATGAAACTTCTTTAAATACTTCTTCATAAAGACTATAATATTACTTTTTATTGATACACAACCAGAGGCCATTAGGACTGTAAACTCCTATCTCACCAGGGACTAACTTCCACCCCATCTCAGCCATAAACTCAAATGCAGTCCCGATCTATATGAGGAAAGTTCAAATCCCTGACAAAGTTCACGCTATTATTCTAGCCACTGTCCGCAATCCAGAGTGTGTTTCTCTTGGTTCTTGGTTTCTTGGTCCTCCAAAATATTCCAACTGGAATTTAAACTGGAGGTGAGAACTAGTGTCCTCACCGAGCAGAGAGTGACGGACACTATCCTGAGCGGTGAACCCACATTCTCAGTGTAGATGGTTTATGCATGCAACCTATAATGTAGCTACCTCAATACCACTAACCACGCCCAGCCATCTCAGTATAATTGTGATATCTTCCCCTTGCTCCTCCCTTGGTTCCAGTACGCCTGAAGACTAGATGCAGTCAGTACTGGGACGTGTTTGACATGTGCCTTTATTAAAGACTCAGTAAAGTTACAGTGTGTCAGACTTGACTCCTTTACACTCAACATAGAGGAAAGGAATATCCCATTGCAGCACAGCAAGAATGACTTAACTGTGACTATCGGTCCGGGCCTCAGTGATTGTAAACAAGCTGAATTCCAGTAGCGTGTGACATGGCAAGATGAGCAACTTTGCAGATGACACAAACATGGACGGTATTGTAGATAGTGTAGATGGATGTTAAATATTGCAGCAGGATCTCGGTTGGTTGGCCAGGTCGGCCGAGGGATGGTTGATGGAATTTAATACAGAGGAATATGAGGTGTTGGATTTTGGAAAGTCTGCAGGGGTCTGGGAAGTGTTGTAGAGTGCGGGATCTAGGAGTGCAGGTACATAGTTCCTTCAAAATGGCGTCACACATAGATAGGGTGGTTAAAAAAGCTTTTGGCATATTTATCTATGTCAGCCAGTGTAGAAGTTGAGAAGTCATGTTGCTGTTATATAAGATGTTAATGAGGCCGCATTTACTCTGGAGAAGCAGCACTCTCGACTGTGAACAGTGGCTGGAACAATAGAGTGGTCCTTGTAGGGATTTGAACTTTCCTCACTTAGATTGGGTCTGCAGTCGGGTTTAGATGGGGTGGAATATGCTGTGTGTGTACAGAAAAGTTCTTTCATGCAAAATATGAATGACCCAAGTAGGGAGAGTGGCACCAGCTTCTTCCTGACAGCCACCACGCTATTAAACATAACAAATAATCTCTGAACTACGAAATACTATATTATTTCACACACACATATATATTCACATGCACTCACACACATATTCACACACACACACATAATCATGCACACACACACACATATAATCATGCACACACACACACACACACACACATTCACTCACACACATATTCAGACACACACATGTATACACACACACACATATATTCACACACACATACATATACACACATGCACATATTCACACACACATATTCAAACACACACATATTCACTCACACACACACATATTCACTCACACACACACACACACACACACACATATTCACACATACATATACACACACGCACATATTCACACACATATATTCACTCAACACACATTCAGACACACTCATGTACACACACACACACACACACACATACATCTACACACACACACATATTCACACGCACATACACATGCACACATATTCACACGCACATACTCACACACACATACTCACACACACAGTCACATTCACACGCACACATAGTCACACATATATTCACACACACACGCACATATATATTCACACACACATATAGGGAGGTTTCACGGCAGTCAGGTCACGACCCATGACCCGTACTGTTGTTACGCTACACCAAATGGATTACACGCGATGTACTGCAGGTAGGCACTTACCATTGTTTCCTACTCCATCTTCCAGGGAGATGCTAGCTGCATTTCGTTGTCTCTCTACTGTACACTGACAACGACAATTAAAGTTGAATCTGAATCTGAACGTAGCGGGCCCGTTAAAATCCGCCGAAAATGTCAATTTTTGCGCTGCAAATAATTATGGAAATCGGGATGAGCATGTGAGACATTTAGCCTACTTCATAATTCCAAAAGTGAGGAGAAATGACGGTAGATAGAAGTGAGAGCTGAAGGGACAACAGACAGAGTGCTTAGCGAACATTGGCCATTTGCTCACTACATTTCATCAACACTAAAGCATTATTTTAGTTTTTCTTGATTCCTTTGGCATCGAAAAAGTTTCAGAAGTGATAAATCTGGCTGTATTTTATTTATTTATTTATTTATTTATTTATTTTTTAATCGCCCATGTTTCTCAAGTAGGTTTTTACATACAAAATGAAAACGCACCTGAAGAAAAATTTACAGCCAGATTTATCACTTCTGAGAATTTTTAGATACCAAAGGAATCAAGAAAAAACACGAATAATGCCTTACTGTTGATGAAATGCAGTGAGCAAACACGATAATTCCGATATTTTCAATTACGATATCTGCACAGCCAATGTTTACCAAGCACTTTAGCTGATGTTGTCCCTTCAGCTCTCGCTTCTCTTTACCTTCATTTCGCTTCACGTTTGGAATTCTAATGTTGGGTACATGTCCCTCACACTTACCCCAACTTCCACAATTTTTTTAGAGCAAAAATTCAACATTTTGGCTGTTTTTAACGTAGGAAAGTACACGTTTCTTGCATTAATAACATATACCGGAAGTGACGGATGTCTTCCAGATGGATTGAGCAGCTCCGTGCGTCAAGTCCTATGACCTTGCGACCTTACGTGCAACCCCCTATTCACACACACACACACACACACACACACACACATATTCACGCACACATAAATATATATTCACACACACACACACACATTCATATATATTCACACACACACACACACACACATATATGTTCATACACACCTATATATATTCACACACACACATATGCACACACATGTTCATGCACACACACACACACATATTCACTCACACACACACGCTCACACACACACATATATTCACACACACACATATATATTAACACACACACACATATATATATATATAGACACACACACATATACACACAAACACACATATATATACACAAACACACACACACTAAAATACACTGTGTAAAACGAATCTTCAAATCCTGCTGAAACACAATGCTGCTGTTGCTGAAACAGAATGCTGTAGTCTGTGGCTGCAACAAACACTTACCAGTTCTGTAAAATTGTTCTACACTTTGTGCACTCCGTCTTCAGCAGGCAGCGCCATCTTGCCTCCGACCGGAAATGACGTCATCACCGCCATCTTGCCTCCGGCCGGAAATGACGTAATCGACGCCATCTTGCAACCGCCAAAATCACAAAATGAGCGGCGTTTTTAAATTTAAACACAGTTCTGGTCAAATGAAAAGCTTTATTCGTGCTTTATCCGCCTGAAATTGTTGCAACAAATCCATTTCAATTTACATGAACATTTCAAAGACAATACAGACATCATGCTTTAGTCACCTGAAAACGGTTGCAACCATTTTAAAACCCAAGAGAAACAAATTTGCAAACGCTTTATAACAAATGCATTTCATGTTCAATACACATTCGTTTCAAAGACAATGTAGATAGACAAATTTACAAATGCATTTCATGTTTAATACACATTCGTTTCAAAAACAATATAGATAGACAAATTTACAAATGCATTTCATGTTCAATACACATTTGTTTCAAAGGCAATATAGATAGACAAATTTACAAATGCATTTCATGTTCAATACACATTCATTTCAAAGACAATATAGATAGACAAATTTACAAATGCAATTCATGTTCAATACACATTCGTTTCAAGGACAATATAGATAGACACATTTACAAATGCATTTCATGTTCAATACACATTCATTTCAAAGACAATATAGACAAATTTGCAAACTCCAACAAAATGCCAAGAAACTTCAGACCATGGTGAACAACCTATTGGCTGAAAAAGCACATGGAGGGGACTCACCTTGGAGTAGAGCTGCAGCTCAGAGAGACATGACCCTTTCACTTCGTGGTCCGGCAGAAAGTGAGTGAAGCAGGACTCTTCCTGGTTTTATAGTCCCTCCCTCCACCAGGGGCAGCAGAGAGAATGGGGAATTTTGTAAAAACATTAATATCTCTGTCATATTTCATCGACGGGAAAAATCCTCGGCACACATGCGACGGAGGGGGGCTCTGGGCGAGGTGGCCAAAAATGACGGCCGTAGGTGGCGGCGTTCTCACGGAAATGGCAGCACAGATCGCCAAAACCGGTCAAGAACAGAGTTTTAGTAATATAGATAATAATATCTTTTTATTGTCATTGCACATCAGTGCAATGAGATTTAGTATGCAGCTTCCAACTGATGTAAAGAAAAGTAAAATAAATAAATAAGCTGTGTGACGTGACCATCCGAGGGAGACAGTCCAGGGGTGGGGGGGGGGGGGGGGGGGGGGGTGGGGGTGGGGGGCACTTAGCAGGGCCGGTCCAGAGCTGCTATAGCTCTGGGAATTAAGCTGTTTCTGAGTCTGGAGGTTCGGGCGCAAAAGGCCTTGTAACGTCTGCTGGAGGGAAGTAGTTCGAACAGTCCGTTACAAAGGGTGTGAGGAGTCTTTGTGGATGCTGACGGCCTTCCTAAGTTGATTGTTAAATGAAAATCCCAATAATCAGTAGTTCTGATTGGTATCAACGTAAATTTAACTGGATGGGTGTGGGACCCTGATTCCTCAAATATAGTTTGGGCCTTTAACAGTTAATTTTTTTAGCAAAAAACTGCATTTTACATCATGCAAATAGGCGATAACTAATGATCTTGAGCTCTGAGCAGCCCAAGCGCGGTTTAAAATAATTGGTAAATAGACCTGGGAACTGGTTAGCCTATTTTGCAATGCTTTAACTGTTATTATAGACCCATCCAGATAAATTTCAAATATCTCCGGTGATCCCAGTGAATGGGAAATTGCGTAGCATGCATCTTTGAGATCGATGCTTGCCGTATAGCTCCTATAAAAAACAGTTTTTAGACCGTAATGAAGTTTACTATTCTGATAGTCTGTACTGCACATACAAGTTTAATCTGGATGAAGTGACACCCTCCATCTGTCAACCTGCCCTAAAAGGCAATCCTTCCCATAATACTGGGCCTTCCTTGAAGACAACTCCGGTCTCAATTCCAAGTTTGCTTGGAACCTATGTATGTTGTGCAGTATAAGTAATCACATGTTATCATCTGTTTTTTAAAACCAGATCTGAAACATGTTGTTTTTTATTGTCATTTTGAACAAAAAACACAAGAGTAAAATCACCAACGTGTAACTGGTCCACAATCCCTTGTTTCGGTAAACCCAGACCCACCTACCTCCATGGCTACTGGTGGTCTTATGGTAAACCCAAAGATCGCTGATGCGGGTTCCATTTCTCTCCTTGATTGGGGGGTAGGACTGGTAGGGTGTGTGGATTCCATGTTTCTCCTGACCCCTGCTTGGGTCTTGGTCTGAAACCTCATCATACTGAGCCTGCCTTGTAAGACAATTCTGGCCATAATTTTGAGCCTGCCTTGAAAGACGACTCTGGTCATATTTCCGTGCCCAGCTTTCAGGCTACCACCGGCTTCAGTGAACCGCTTACCCCCTATGGAGGCGTGGGGTGTGTTGTCGCCTACTGATTAAGTTTTTGCTCGTCGTTGGTACCTTGATTAGTCTGACAGCTTTTTGCTTCTTCCTCCTGGTCTTACCTGAAGAGGATTCGGCGGCTGGTTTCATTTCCTGGATTTCAGCCCTCCAATGTCACCCTGATAGCGTTGTTCACTTGCCGGAACTTGTAGCATGAGAACATTGCCCCTTCTGGGAATTCTGCAAATGGCTGGAGACCAACTTCAGGCAGCAAACCGTTTGTTTGCGAGTACGCTTGAGGCCATATGCATGTGCTTCAGTATGTTCATACTTTAAATTTGAGATCAGTTACCTACTGATCACTCGCACTCCCCTCCACAGAGAGTGAGATTCGTAGGCAGCCCTGAAAACAGGTGCTGCCGCAGGCCCCTGAGGATACCTGCGTTGACATTGTCCCTCCTGCAGACCTATGTCAGGTTCTTGCCTTGGGTCAGACTGAAACTGGCCCTGGATGCTCCTCTCCTCAGACCAGGAGACATTTGTGCAGCCCTGAAACAGGTGCTGCTACCTGCGGGTTCTCCATAATACTCAGGCTGATAACTCCCTCCTTTGGAGTATATCATTGTGGAGCACCTCTCCATCAGGTGCTCCATGTGGGTTTGAACATTTAAACACGTTACCCATGAAGGAGGATTACCTCTCCATCCGGAATCATCCTGGCCCGACTTGTTTGCGGGCTTTCTCCTTGTGCTCCCTCCCTCAGAGAGAGAGAGAGAATATAGTGACTACCCCTCCAATTGGGCTTGACTAGGTACCCCTGGTCCGTTTTGTTTGAATGAGCGGGCCTCTTCCCTACACTCCCCTCCGCAGAGAGGAGATATAATTTTTATGACTAACCTCCAACGGCTGTCTAGGTGCTGTCGGCACCAGTATGACGCTGCTGGTTCCACTGCCAGCGATTCGAGGGGCGAATTTCGACCGGCACCCGCTACTCGCACTTCCGCGGTCTCTGTAGCGGGTCCCACGGTCCATAATGTTTTACCCGCGGCCCGTCCGGACTTCGCCTCCAATCCAACAGGTAAACTCTGTAATGAGTTTCCTGCAATACAAAAAACAACCCCAGAGTTTAAAACTTCCAGAGAACCTGCCTCCAACGCCTTCTAAGGCAGAGAATTCCACAGACTCACAACTCTCTGTGTGAAAAGGTTTTTCCTCATCTCCGTTCTAAATTGCTCACCCTTTATTCTTAAACTGTGGATCCTGGTTCTGGACTCCCCCAACATAGGGAACATGTTTCCTGCCTCTAGCGTGTCCAAACCCTTAATAATCTTATATGTTTCAATGAGATCCCCTCTGATCCTTCTAAATTCCAGCCACTCCATTCTTTCATCATATGACAGTCCCGCCATCCCGGGAATTAACCTTGTAAACCTATGCTGCAATCCCTCAATAGCAAGAATGTCGTTCCTCAAATTTGGAGACCAATTCTCCAGGTGTGGTCTCACTAGGGCTCTGTAGAACTGCAGAATGACCTCTTTGCACCTATACTCAACTCTTCTTGTTATGGCCAACATGCTATTCGCTTTCTTCACTGCCTGCTGTACCTGCATGCTTACTTTCATTGACTGATGAACAAGGACCCCCCAGATCCCGTTGTACTTCCTCTTTTCCCAACTTGACACCATTTAGATTGAAGTCTGCCTTCCTGTTTTTGCCACCAAAGTGGATAACCTCACATTTATCCACATTGAACTTCATCTGCCATGCATCTGCCCACTCACCCAACCTGTACAAATCACCCTGCATTCTCATAGCATCATCCTCACAGTTCACATTGCCACCCAGCTTTGTATCATCTGCAAATTTGCTAATGTTACTTTTAATCCCTTCATCTATATGATCATATTGATCAGCCATGATCATATTGAATGGCGGTGCAGGCTCGAAGGGCCGAATGGCCTACTCCTGCACCTAATTTCTATGTTTCTATATCATTAATGTATATTGTAACTAGCACCGTGCTTCCGTTAATCCCTACTCTTTGTTTCCTGTCTGTCAACCAATTTTCTAGCCATGTCAGCAAATCCATGCTGACTTGGACCAATCCTGTTACTGCTATCCAAATGTGTTGCTATTTCATCTTTTATAATTGACTCCAGCATCTTCCCCACCACCGATTTCAGGCTAACTGGTCTATAATTCCCTGTTTTCTCTCTCCTACCTTTCTGAAAAAGTGAGAACATTAGCTACCCACCAACCCACAGGAACTGATCCTGAATCTATAGAACATTGGAAAATGATCACCAACGCGCCCACGATTTCTAGAGCCACTTCCTTAAGTATTCTGGGGATTTATCAGCCTTCAGTCCCATCAGTCTACCCAACACAATTTCCTGCCTAATGTGAAATTCCTTCAGTTCCTGCATCACCCTAGATCCTCTGGCCACTAGTACATCAGGGAGAATGTTTGTGTCCACCGTGGTAAACCTGTCTGCCATTTCCTTGTTCCCCATAATAAATTCACCTGTTTCAGTCTTCAAGGATCCAACTTTGGTTTTAACTATTTGTTTCCTCTTCATCTACATAAAGAAGCTTTTACTATCTTCCTTTGTATTATTGGCTAGCTTCCCTTGTACCTCATCTTTTCTTCCCATATTGCCTTTTTAGTTATCGATTTGTAATCGATTTTTGTTCTGGAGTTTTTCATACAAGGTTATGAATCTGAAGTGTTAAGAGACAATTGTACCTCCAGTTTAAATTCCATTTGGAATATTTTGGAGGATCAGGAAACCAAAACCAAAACCAATACGGAATGATGCAGAGATGGAACCTGACCATTGGTCCAGTTGCAGAAATCCCTTCCGATTGTCCAGGGATGAAACGTGCTCCCTGTGTAGTCAGCTGCATCATGAACTATGGGCATGAGGCTTTCCAGCTCCGAACTTAGACTGGAGAAGTCGTGGTTGTTCATATTGGGCAGAGGTTGGGAGTAGAAGAGTAAAGAGTAGAGGTGGGCAATATTGTGATGCGTCTCTCCCTCTTAACCCCATTCTCCTGCTTTCTCCACATAACCTCTGACACCTGTACTAATCCAGAATCTATCTCTCTGCATTAAAAATATCCACTGACGGTCTCCACAGCCCTCTGTGGCAAAGAATTCCACAGATTCACCAGCTGACTAAATAAATATCTCCTCATATCTTTCCTAGAAGAACGTCCTTTAATTCTAAGGCTGTGAACTCTAGTCCTAGACTTTCTTAGTCCTAGACACCTAGGCTACTTTACTTTACTTTACTTTACTCTCCACATCCACTCTATCCAAACCATTCACTATTCTGTACGTTTCAATGAGGTTCCCCTCATTCTTCTAAACTCCAGCGAGTACAGGCCCAGTGCCGACAAATGCTCATCATAGGATAACCTACTCTGTCCTGGTAGACAAAAATGCTGGAGAAACGCAATGGGTGGGGCAGCATCTATGGAGCGAAGGAATAGGTGACGTTTCGGGTCGAGACCCTTCTTCAGACTTCTCCTGAATTCTTGGTTGAGTTCTTCATTAGGATGGACAGTGACATTGTTAATTCAGAAACAAGGGCCCTGAACTTAAAGAAAGGTAACTTTGAGAGTATGAGATGTGAATTGGCCAAGATAGACTGGCAATTGGTTCTTAAAGGGTTAACGGTGGATATGCAATGGAAGGCATTTAAAGACTGCATGGATGAACTACAACAATTGTTCATCCCAGTTTGGCAAAAGAATAAATCAGGGAAGGTAGTGCATCCGTGGATAACAAGGGAAATCAGAATGGTATCAAAACAAAAGATGAAGCATACAAATTAGCCAGAAATAGTAGCCTACCAGAGGACTGGGAGAAATTCAGAGTCCAGCAGAGGAGGACAAAGGGCTTAATTAGGAAAGGGAAAATAGATTATGAAAGAAAACTGGCAGGGAACATGAAAACTGACTTCAAAAGTTTTTATAGGTATGTGAAGAGAAAAAGATTAGTTAAAACAAATGTAGGTCCCTTGCAGTCAGAAACAGATTAATTGATCATGGGGGACAAAGACATGGCAGACAAATTAAATAACTACTTTGGTTCTGTCTTCACTAAGGAAGACATAAATAATCTGCCGGAAATAGCAGGGGACCGGGGGTCAAATGATGGAGGAACTGAGTGAAATCCAGGTTAGCCGGGAAGTGGTGTTAGATACATTGAATGGATTAAAGGCCGATAAATCCCCAGGGCCAGATAGGCTGCATCCCAGAGTACTTAAGGAAGTAGCCCCAGAAATAGTGGATGCATTAGTGATAATTTTTCAAAACTCTTTAGATTCTGGAGTAGTTCCTGAGGATTGGAGAGTAGCTAATGTAACCCCACTTTATAAAAAAAGGGACCAGTTAGTCTAACATCGGTAGTGGGGAAATTGCTAGAGTCAGTTATTAAAGATGGGATAGCAGCACATTTGGAAAGTGGTGAAATCATTTGGGGCTCGGCCGCGGGCCAGTGGATGACAATGTCGGGACCTCGCAGGTCACAGGCTGGTGCCTGTTTTCCGGAGCTCCCGTTGCAACAGCTGCGTCCACTGGACTGGAGGGCGGCAGCTTCTACCACCCCCGGGCCGCGGAGCTTGAACCGCGGGACTGACTGACCATCGCCCGGTGGGGTATCGCCTCGGCGCAGAGGGAGAAGAGGAGGGAAGAGACAGTAACTCTAAGACTTTTGCCTCCATCACAGTGAGGCGGTGTTTGGTGAACTCACTGTGGTGGATGTTAATTTGTGTTTATTGTGTGTTGTTATTATTACATGTATGGCTGCAGGCAACAGCATTTCGTTCAGACCGAAAGGTCTGAATGACAAATAAAGGATTCAATTCAATTCAAAGTCAGCATGGATTTACAAAAGGTAAATCATGTCTGACAAATCTTATAGAATTTTTCGAGGATGTAACTAGTAGAGTGGATAAGGCAGAACCAGTGGATGTGTTATATCTGGACTTTCAGAAGGCTTTCGACAAGGTACCACATAAGAGATTAGTATACAAACATAAAGCACACGGTATTGGGGGTTCAGTATTGATGTGGATAGAGAACTGGCTGGCAGACAGGAAGCAAAGAGTAGGAGTAAACAGGTCCTTTTCACAATGGCAGGCAGTGACTAGTGGGGTACCGCAAGGCTCAGTGCTGGGACCCCAGCTATTTACAATATATATTAATGATTTGGACGAGGGAATTGAATGCAACATCTCCAAGTTCGCGGATGACATGAAGCTGGGGGGCAGTGTTAACTGTGAGGAGGATGCTAGGAGGCTGCAAGGTGACAGGGATAGGTTGGGTGAGTGGGCAAATGCATGGCAGATGTTGTATAATGTGGATAAATGTGAGGTTATCAACTTTGGTGGCAATCTGAATGGTGTTTTATCTGAATGGTGGCCGATTAGGAAAAGGGGAGATGCAACGACACCTGTGTGTCATGGTACACCAGTCATTGAAAGTACGCATGCAGGTGTTGCAGGCAGTGAAGAAAGCGAATGGTATGTTAGCATTCATAGCAAAAGGATTTGTGTATAGGAGCAGGGAGGTTCTACTGCAGTTGTACAGGGTCTTGGTGAGACCACACCTGGAGTATTGTGTACAGTTTTGTTCTCCTAATCTGAGGAAAGACTTTCTTGCCATAGAGGGAGTACAGAGAAGGTTCACCAGACTGATTCCTGAGATGTCAGGACTTTCATATGAAGAAAGAATGGATAGACTCGGCTAGTACTCACTAGAATTTAGAAGATTGAGGGGGGATCTTGTAGAAACTTATAAAATTCTTAAGGGGTTGGACAGGCTAGATGCACGAAGATTGTTCCCGATGTTGGGGAAGTCCAGAGCAAGGGGTCACAGTTTAAGGATAAGGGGGAAATATTTTAGGACCGAGATGAGGAAAACATTTTTCACACAGAGAGTGGTGAATCTGTGGAATTCTCTGCCACAGAAGGTAGTTGAGGCCAGTTCATTTTCTATATTTATGAGGGAGTTAGATGTGGCCCTTGTGGCTAAAGGGATCAGGGGGTATGGAGAGAAGGCAGGTACAGGATACTGGGTTGGATGATCAGCCATGATCATATTGAATGGCGGTGCAGGCTCGAAGGGCCGAATGGCCTACTCCTGCACCTATTTTCTATGTTTCTGTGTTTCCTCCTCTCTCTAAATACAATTTCACAGTGAAATCTATTCATTCCTGGGATCAGTCTAGTAAACCTCCTCTGATTCAACTTGCAGATTAACTTTTTGCGAATCCTGCACCAGCTCCCAAGTCCCTTTACACCTCCAATTTCTTGATTCTCTCCCCATTTAGAAAATAGTCTATGCCTTTATTCCTGCTACCAAAATGCATGACTCCACACTTTGCTATACTATATTTTATCTGCCACTTCTCTCCCAACTTTTACAAGTCCTTCTGCAGTCCCTGCTTTCTCTACACTACCTGCTCCTCCACCTATTTTACTTATTTTTGTATTATCCGCAAACTTGGCCACAAATCCCCTCGTCCAAATTATTAATATACAGCGTGAAGAGTAGCGGCCCCAGGACTGACCCCTGCGGAACTCCGCTAGTCACTGGTAGCCAACCAGAAAAGCCCCCTTTATTGCCACTCTCTATCCTCTGCCATCCAGTCAACCTGCTAGTATCTGCCCTGTGATATCGTGGGCCCTCATCTTCCTCAGCTGCCTGATGTGTGGCACATTATCAAAGGCATTCTGATAATCAGTTCAGTTTAGTTTATTGTCACATGTACCAAGGTACAGTGAAAGGCTTTAGTTGCGCGCTAACCAGCCTGCGGAAATACATTACATGACTACAATCGAGCCATTCATAGTACACAGATACATGATAAGGGAATAATTATTTATTGCAAGGTTGCGTTTATCGGTCAGGACATTGAATAAAGAAGTTAGGATGTGATGTTTCTGCTTTACAAGCCACTGGTGAAGCTACAATTGGAGTATTGTGTTTCGTTTTGGTCACCCTGATATAAAAATGATGTTGAGGATGTTAAGCTCGAAAAAGTGCAGAGAAGATTTACGAGGATGCTGCCAGGACTTAAGAGCCGGAGCCATAGGGAGATGAGCTAAGATGATTAGATGCAAATGCACAGGGTTTATCAATTCATAAACAATGGGAGCAGAATTAGGCCATTCAGCCCATCAAGTCTATTCCACCATTCAATCACGGCTGCTCTATCTTTCTCTCAACCGCATTCTCCTGCCTTCTCCCCATAACACCGACACTCTTACTAATCAAAATGTTTCAATTTCAGTCTCAAAATATCCATTGACGGCTTCCATCACCGACTATGGCAATTAATTCCACAGATTCTCCACCCTCTGACTAAATAAATTCCTACTCATCTCCTTTCTAAAGGTATATCATTTTATTCTGAGGCTGTAGCCTCATGTCCTGGACTCTCCCGCTAGTGGAAACATCCTCTCCACATCCATTCTATTCAGACGTTTCACTATTCGATGAGGAAGTTTACTGAAGATAGTTTATGAGGTTTACTGAACCCATACCTCGAACACTGTAGGTGAGGGCTCAAAGATAGGTGGAGATGCAGGCAGTGTAGAGGAAGCAAGTACCCTGCAGAAGGACTTGGACAGGTTAGGAGAATGGGCAGAGAAGTGGCAGATGATATTCAGTGTAGCAAAGTGTGTAGTCATACATTTTGATAACAAATAACGATACGATACGATATGATAGAACTTTATTTATCCCAGGAGGGAAATTGATCTGCCAACAGTCACACACAAGATACATGAAACATTAAATTAAAGTGACCATTGAGGTCTAAAGGTTCAACCTGAGTCTCTTAAACTCATCAAGTGAGTTGCTTGAGTCCAAATGCCAGCACCTGTTACACGCCACTTTGTGTCTGAAAAGCGGCACAATATCCCACATTGTCGTGGTTTCCTAATCCTGCCGGTTCTGGCCGTCACTTTAACAGTGACATGCAGTCTCTGAACTCTCCCTGTTAAACTTGTAAACGCTTCATACCTACCAGACTGTCCATTACCTGTAAACATCCTCTCCCGATCTACCTTCGCAAATTCCTGTCCAAAGAGAGCGGGCTTTCCATCGATCTATGCAGTTCATAATTTCATAATCCTGCAGCAGGTCAGCACTCAGTCTTCCACACTTCAATGAGTATGCGTCCAAACTCTCTATGACACGGGTATCCATTTCCGGTACATTCTGGTGAATCCACGCTGCACTCTCGCTGCTGCTATCATATGCGTCTAGACCTGGAGACAATACTGCAGAAGCAGGAACAATTCAATCCGCACATGTTTAAGTTGGGGAGAAGGTAGGATGAGGAATGGGATTGGGTAGTGACATGACAAATAAATTGTCCTTCATAGACCATAAGTGACTGAAGTTCTCTATAGGGAGGTTTCACGGCAGTCGGGTCACGACCCATGACCGTACTGTTGCTACGCGACTCCAAATGGAGTACACGCGATGAACTGCAGGTAGGCACTTACCATTGTCTCCAGCGTAGCGGGCCCGCTGTAAATAATTATGGAAATCGGGATAAGCGTGAGAGACATTTAGCATACTTCAGAATTCCAAAAGTGAGGAGAAATGACGGTAGATAGAAGCGAGAGCTGAAGGGACAACAACAGCTAGAGTGCTTGGCCAACATTGGCCGTTTGCTCACTGCATTTCATCAACAGTAAGGCATTATTTGTGTTTTTTCTTGATTCCTTTGGCATCTCAAAAATTCTCAGAAGTGATAAATCTGGCTGTAAATTTTTCTTCAGAAGCGTTTTAATTTTGTATGTAAAAACTCACTTGAGAACAATTAGGCGATTTAAAAAATTTACAGCCAGATTTAGCACTTCTGAAACTTTTTAGATGCCAAAGGAATCAAAGGAAAACACAATATACAATACAATTCAATTTATTGTCATTTGGACCCCTTGAGGTCCAAACGAAATGCCGTTTGATGCCTTAGTTGATGAAATGCAGTGAGAATCCAAAGAACCTGCCTCCAGGGTCAGTTCCTGTGGATTGGAGGCTAGCTAATGTTATCCCACTTTTTAACAAAGGCAGGAGAGAGAAAACATGGAATTATAGACCAGTTAGCCTGACATCGGTGGTGGGGAAGATAGAAACATAGAAACATAGAAAATAGGTGCAGGAGTAGGACATTCGGCCCTTCAAGCCTGCACCGCCATTCAATATGATCATGGCTGATCACCCAACTCAGTATCCTGTACCTGCCTTCTCTCCATACCCCCTGATCCCTTTAGCCACAAGGGACACATCTAACTCCCTCTTAAATATAGCCAATGAACTGGCCTCAACTACCTTCTGTGGCAGAGAATTCCACAGATTCACCACTCTGTGTGGAAAATGTTTTTCTTATCACGGTCCTAAAAGACCTCCCCCTTATCCTTAAACTGTGACCCCGTGTTCTGGACTTCCTCAACATCGGGAACAATCTCCCTGCATCTAGCCTGTCCAACCCCTTAAGAATTTTGTAAGTTTCTATAAGATCCCCCCTCAATCTTCTAAATTCTAGCGAGTACAAGCCGAGTCTATCCAGTCTTTCTTCATATAAAAGTCCTGACATCCCAGGAATCAGTCTGGTGAACCTTCTCTGTACTCCCTCTATGACACAAATGTCTTTCTCAGATTAGGAGACCAAAACTGTACACAATACATCAGGTGTGGTCTCACCAAGGCCCTGTACAAGTGCAGTAGAACCTCCCTGCTCCTATACTCAAATCCTTTTGCTATGAATAATAACATACCATTCGCTTTCTTCACTGCGTGCTGCACCTGCATGCCTACATTCAATGACTGGTATACCATGACACCCAGGTCTCGTTGCATCTCCCCTTTTCCTAACGGCCACCATTCAGATAATAGTCTACTTTCCTGTTCTTGCCACCAAAGTGGATAACCTCACATTTATCCACATTATACTGCACCTGCCATGCATTTGCCCACTCACCCAACCTATCCCTGTCACCTTGCAGCCTCCTAGCATCCTCCTCACAGTTAACACTGCCCCCCAGCTTCGTGTCATCTGCAAACCTGGAGACATTCAATTCCCTCGTCCAAATCATTAATATATAATGTAAATAGCTGGGGTCCCAGCACTGAGCCTTGCGGTACTCCACTAGTCACTGCCTGCCATTGTGAAAAGGACCCGTTTACTCCTACTCTTTGCCTGTCGGCCAGTTCTATATCCACATCAATACTGAACCCCCAATACCGTGTGCTTTAAGTTTGCATACTAATCTCTTATGTGGGACCTTGTGAGTAAGGTGGTGCAAACATTGTGGCACCATCATGTACATTTTTGGCATAATTTCAGGAACTCACTCACTGTCAATGAAAGTAAGCATGCAGGTATGGCAGGCAGTGAAGAAAGCAAATGGCATGTTGGCCTTCACAACAAGTGGAGTTGAGTATAGGAGTATACAACTCTGCAGTTGTACAGAGCCCTAGTGAGACCACGCCGGGAGTATTGTGTGCAGTTTTAGTCTCCAAATTTGAGGAAGGATATTCTTGCTATTGAGGGAGTGCCGCGTAGGTTCACAAGGTTAATTTCCGGGATGGCGGGACTGTCATATGCTGAGAGAATGGAGTTTAGAAGGATGAAGAATTTTCAATGATGAGAGGGCATCATATTGAAATATATAAGATTATTAAGGGTTTGGACACGCTAGAGGCAGGAAACATGTTCCCGATGTTGGGGGAGTTCAGAACCCCAGGGCCATAGTTTAAGAATGTGCTAAGCCATTTAGAGATGAGGAAACAATTTTTCACACGTGTTGTGAGTCTGTGGAATTTTCTGCCTCAGAGGCCAGTGGAAACTTTCAAGAGAGAGCTAGATAGGACTCTTGAAGATACCAGAGCCAGGGGATATGGGGAGAAGGCATGAACGGGGTACTGATTGTGGATGATCAGCCATGATCACATTGAATGGTGGTGCTAGCTCGAAGGGCCGTATGGCCTACTCCTGTGCCTATTGTCGATTGTCTATTGTCACTCACATGCATACATCCAAACAAACAAGATGAGAGTTTTAGCAATAGAGTAGATTAAGTGGGACCCATTGGGTCCCATTGTCACACGGGAGGCCTGGTCCCCAATTGCAATATTCCACCACATGGGGGGAGGGGGCGA
Source organism: Amblyraja radiata (assembly GCF_010909765.2). Taxonomy (NCBI): domain Eukaryota; kingdom Metazoa; phylum Chordata; class Chondrichthyes; order Rajiformes; family Rajidae; genus Amblyraja; species Amblyraja radiata. The sequence continues at coordinate 59,997,257 of NC_045967.1, read as the reverse complement.
GCATCATGGAGCTGGAGGAGCAGGGATGGAGAGAGGGATGGAGAGAGGGATGGATGGATTGATGATGATGATGCTGCTGCTGCAGTTACACAGGGTTCTCCGGACCTGACAAATGAATTGTAAAGTTTCAAGAAGCAACGGATGTGGATGGAGAGAGTGCCTAGATATACTTAAAGTCCTTTCGATGTTTTATAATAATTCTGTTTCAAAGAAGGTTGAAACTGAGCATGTGTAAATTACACTGTCTGCCGTCTACTTCAGTAAGATCCTGTTCTCTGTTGCAAAAGGGCAATTGGCAATCGTAAAGCAATAAAATAAGGTTGAAAGGGTAACATGACATTTACTTATCTGTAATGGGGTGATGTTCAGTTGTGTTTATTGTTCTGTGTTTCCCGGAGGTGAATGGTCTGTGAGTATTGTAAAACTATTTGGGAAGAAGGAAATTACTCAGGTACTTGCTGTGGTAAATGGAACATCAAAAGGAAAGTCTGTATATAAGGAGCAGATGAATCTTTGTTTGTTGAACAATCTTCTAGATTGCCCCAGTAATCACTGTATTTGGCACTCTTGATAGCCTGGCCAGATCTTTGTGTTGTGTTTTAAAGTTTAAGTACAGTTGGCTCCGGTTTCCATAAACCGCTTGGGAGAGAGGATGCGGGAGTCTTGAGGTGGATTCCCAGAATGACTGGCCTGTTTAATGTGGAGAAACTGAGCCCATATTGACTGGGATTTGGAGAGGCGATCCAGTTGAAAACAGTAGGATTAGGGGATGGGTTGACAGGGCCGTAACAGTGAAGCTGTTCACTCTGCGGGCAGTATTGAGAGCTGGAATAATGGCCATGGAGAAATATGTTTATTCTGTTTCCAGCGGCAGATAATGTCCCGACAGTGTTCTGACAATCTAACCGCCAAAGATCATAGAGTGGGGCAAGATGGTCCACTCCTGCAAAATCCAATGGACTCACGTGCAATATGCAACGGAGTGTAACTTCCGACATTTTGGGAAACCTGATCTGACTTCCGTTATGCCTCTTGCCGTGTAATCAGCGTTGCGGGGGAGCAGTGTGTGTGTGATATTGCTCAACTCATCTACCAAATTCATAATATTTGTAATTTTCTTTTTAAATGTTTTCCTCCCTGCTTAATCTATCTGTTTCTGTCCATTCCCCTCCCATCCTTCCTCCCCATCCCCATCTTTTTCTGCAGTTTCCCTTGTATTGCTCTAACACACACAATGCACAAATATAACATTATATACATATATCTATATAATTAAAAGAGTCATCTTGACCACTTCCTGTCTGTGCTGTATGTTGATTTTAGAAAAAACGCTACCCTGTATCGCTGTGATTTTTGGCCATCTTACTCACAGTCCTCCTCTGCTGAGCCAGCCCAGAGGAATTTTTCCATCTATGAAAAATAAAAAAAGTTATGAGTGTTTAAAAAAATCTTGAGATCAGCTGAATTGTCCTCTCGCCTGTCAATCACCACGATGAAGGTAACGTCCCTTCCGGGGGGGGGGGGGGGGGAAGGGGGGGTTGGACTAGAAAACCACGGATGCCTGGACATAAGTCAGTCACTTTGGAAGATCGCGAGGGAGAGGCCACAACTTTGATTCTGCTGTGAGTCTACTGAACTGTGAGTCTACCCTTTATGTGGTTTATGTAGGTTCTGTGGTTGTGTAGTTGTGTGGTTATGTGCTTTATGTGGTCCTGTGGTTATGTGCTTTATGTGGTTATGTGCTTTATGTGGTTATGTGCTTTATGTGGTTAACCCTTTATTTGCTTGCAATAAATGATTTGTTACCCAGCAATGTGCTTGCAATGAATTATGATTTGTTAACCCTTAATGTGCTTGCAATAAATGATTTGTTAGCCCTTAATGAAATGAAATGAGTTGTTTGGCCTGCCGTGTGCTTGAAATGGAAATGGAAATGGAAATGGAAATGGAAATGGAAATGGAAATGAAATGAAATGAGTTGTTTGGCCTGCCCTGTGCTTTTGCTTTTGCTTTGCCTTTAATTTGCTTGAGCTCACCTGAAATGAAAGCAAATGGATTGTATTGTTGGCTGTCCCCGCCTGCCATGTGCTTGAATTGACTTGACTTGAAATGGATTTAAATGGATTGTTGGCGATGAACTCACTGTGCTTGACTTGACCCACAACACCCTTGATAGCACTCCCGAAACCCCCGCACTGGCCACCAATATTGGAATTGGTGGAGAGGTGGAACATTGCGTTGGGGAACCACCCCTCCTGTGTGAAGCTGGGACCCAACGGATCCCACTTAGTCTAATAATAATAATAATAATAATAATAAATACTTTATTGATCCCCTCAGGGAAATTCAGAAATATATTAGATATATGTGTTACTATGTGTTTGTGTGTGTGTGAGAGAGGCTGTATGGAGCAGCACCTCATATTTCGCTTGGGTAGTTTACACCCCAGCAGTATGAACATTGACCTCCAATTTCAGGTAGTCTTGCTTACTCCCCCTTTCCCCTCCCCTTTCCAATTCTCGCACAGCCCACTGTCTTCGCCTCTTCCTTTCTTCTTCCCACTCCCACATCAGTCTGAAGAAGGGTTTCGACCTGAAATGTCACCTATTCCTTCGCTCCATAGATGCTGCCTCACCCGCTGAGTTTCTCCAACATTTTTGCTTACCTTGGAGACTATATTTAATCAATTTAATGCCTCAGCCCCAGACGAAATGAAGATTGACAATGAAGTAACCTATTGATGTCACAATTTCTAATTTCTAACCTATGTAGTTATGTCATCCATTTAAATTATAATTTATACCTAATACTTAAAAATACAACTTGTGGTTGAAAGATGCAACAGTAATCAATTTGATCCTGAAGTTATTTCACGAAAATTGAGCCACGAATTTCTAGATCATAACAGTGACAGTCATTTCTAGATTATAATTCACAGAGTGCATGCATTTTTCACTGCAATCCCAATCCAATCCCACGGCTGCAGACTAATGACCCCCCCCCCCCCCTATTAATGTGCCTTAATATTATATCACGAGGAAGCACTTTTTCTCATGGAGAGTTGTGAGTCTGTGGAATTCTATGTCTCAGGTGGAGGCCGGTTCTCCGGATACTTTCAAAAGAGAGCTGGATAGGGCTCTTAAAAATAGCGGAGTCAGGGGATATGGGGAGAAGGCAGGAACGGGGTACTGATTGAGGATGATCAGCCATGATCACGTTGCTGGTTCGAAGGGCCGAATGGCCGATTCCTGCACCTATTGTCTATTGTCAATAACATTAATGTGCGGCGCTGGCATTTCTAACGTGGTGCTGCGTACTCTGCCCTTTCAGACAAAGATATTAGAGCATGACAGTAATCGCGAAGCCGATTCCGAAGATGGCGTTAGAAATTTCCCATGACACACTACAGCTTTTTCGCCGAGTGGACCCTCTTGCTCCGCTCCATGATCTTTGCTAACCTCTGTGAGCTTGCTTAAATCAGGACAAGCACATCAGCAGAAAGATTACAATCAAGGCTCCAAAGGGCACAGATATATGATAAGGGAATAATGTTTAGGGCAAGGTAAAGTCCAACAAAGTCTGATTAAAGATAGTTCAATGTGCAGCTTATATCACCTCGTTTTGTGTTTGCTAACAGCATCACGTGCCAGATACCATTCCAATTACTGTCGACACGCACCCTACAGTCACGTAGATTTGTTGGGTTGAGAGATAAAACAGCGACTCGGAGACGCCCGGTCATTCAACTCCAGCAAGGCAGCAGCTGACCACAAGCCCAGACCTCCGCGACTCCTGGCTCTCCTGCAGGTAACGTGGACATGTTGTAATGGAATATACGATATGATCAAACTGGAATGATTCACGACCTGTCGTGAAGCTGAAATATTTTCAGACAATTGCCCAAACGGTAGGAAGCGACTAAAGAGGGAAGCGGGATGTTTACAATGTGCCAGTGTTACGGGGTGAAGCTGAGATGACAATCTGACCCCAGGCGTGGACGTCGCAGAGTCATTTCCCCAAATGTGATGGGCTCCATGTGCAGCACATGGGACCCGGAGATGCAGGGCTGGTGATGAGCTGATACTGGGGAGCGTGGGTTTGTCTCATTGGCCAAAGGGTGTGAGGAGATAGGATATGTGGGTGGGATTGTGGTGGGTTTAGAGACGGTGAACGGGGAAGGGGATGGGGGGGGGGGGGGGTGGCGAGGGGGGTACGGACACGTTGCTGACGCGTTAAGTAGTGGTGATCTGGAACCGTCGCTCAGTCCGCCTGGACCTACCTGATCTCACGGATGCCGAACACTTTAATTCTCCTTCCCATTCCCACAATGTCCTTTCTGTCCCAAGCCTCCTCCATTGTCAGAGTGAGGCAAAAAGCAAATTGGAGGAACAGCACCTCATATTTCGAGTGGGCAGCCGACTTGAATGGTATAAATATTAATTTCTCTAACTTCAAGTAACCCTTGCATTCCCTCTCTCTCCATCCTCCCCCTACCCAAGTCGCACCAGTTTCAAAGTCGTGTTGTTGAGTCTCATTGTCTGTACTCGTTTTCAACTAGGCTACAGCTAATGTTGCGGCACCCGCTGAGTTTCTCCAGCATTTTTGTGTATCTTTGATTTTCCAGCATCTGCAGTTCCTTCGTGAACACTATAGCTAATAATGACCTGTTTCCTTTATCATCGTTACTTTTGTGGAAATCTTTCATTCATCTATACTACTAAAAGTAAGATCTTGACCACTTCCTGTTTTTCTGTTTCATGATTTTTGAGAAAACACTGCGACTTATGGCTGTAGTTTTTGGCCATCTTACTCAGAGTCCCCCTCCGCTGCGCAGGACAAAAGGATTTTTCCCGTCGATGAAAAATAAAAAAGTTATTAATGTGGAAAAAATGTTGACATTCTCTCTGCTGCCCCTGCTGGTGGGAGGGGAGATGGACTATAACACCCGGAAGTGGTGTGCCTCACTCAGTCTCTGTAAGATGGAGGAAGCGAGAGGGTAACGTCTCTGAGCTGTGAATAGCACTGATATCGATTCAACAGTGAGTGCCTTTAATGTGGTTTGAAAATAAAAATGTGGTTGCTCTGAAATGCTGCACCGCAAATGGTTGTTGGTGGTGGTAACTGCTTTGAAACGCTGCAGCGCAAATGATTGTTGGTGGTGGTAACTTGACAACTTCCTGTTTGCACTGTATATTGATTTTAGATAAAACGCTACCACTTACGGCTGTGTTTCTGGTCATCTTAGCCCCCCTCCGCTCATCAGGTGCAGAGGATTCTTCCCATCAATAAAAAATAAAAGTGTTATTAGTGTTTAAAAACGTTGAGAATCTCTCTCCAGTCAATCACGCCATGAAAGCCACTCCCCTTCCGTTGGGAGGGGGGAGGGATTATAAAACATTTCAATTTGGTGGCCATGCACCCTGCTTGAAGTGGTATGAAATTGCACTTGGATTTAGTGGCCTTGCACCCTGCTTGAAGTGGTAGGAAACTGCACCTATATTTGGTGGCCTTGCAACCTGCTTGAAGTGGTATGAAATTGGAATTGAATTTGGTGGCCTTGCACCCTGCTTGAAATGGAATTTCAAGGAATAGCCGAGAGTCAACTGCCAGCCCACCAGCCGTGAGTGAGTGAGCTGCCAGCACATCAGGCTTGAGTGACTGAGCTGTCACCCCAAGAATCCATTTGACCCACAATGTCCATACTAGCCCTCTGGAAACCAGTCCCTTCAGCCCTCAATACACATACTAGCGCTCCAGAAAGCCCCCCCCCCTCCCCCACTGGCCACCTATATTGGAATTGGTGAAGAGGTAGAATATTGCGTTGGTGGACAAGCCCTCCCGTGTGATGCTGGGACCCAACGGGTCCCACTTAGTCTAGTTATTTCTATATCTCTCCACACCACCGTCTCTATCTTGCATTTCCCTTTGCCCTGACAGTCTGAAGAAGGGTCTCGACACGAAACGTCAGCTATGCCTTTTCTCCAGAGATGCTGTCTGGCCCGCTATGTTACTCCAGCTTTTTTGTGTCTATTCGATTTAAACCAGCATCTGCAGTTCCTTCATTCACTACTCCCTGTCTTTGGGGTCAGGACAAGATTCAATCCTGACTTTCACCGGGACCTGTATCGGTACAGGAGGGGAAACGTTTGCAGGGCAGCGAGGAATGGTCCAGGTCAGGGACTGACTATGTGCCCTTCTTCTTGCGTATGGCGTGCACAGCCTAAATTTGCAGGACAATTTGTTCTAATTGATCTTATTTGATTGTGCACATTGGGTTGATTACATTCGTCGAAACAGGGTGGAGCACGTGAAGGTTTCAATCTCCCCACCCCACGGGGTGCTCTACAGAAACGGCATGGTAAAGATTGGTTGGATATCCAAGACAGAGGAACAGCGGATGTTACAATCATGTAGGGCAGTTCCATCTTTTATTTCAAGTTGCTATTGCGGACTGCGCTCTGTAACTCACACTTCCATCTTGTGTGTTTCTCATCTCTTCACTCATTCATTTTTTCCCGTTTGCACATCTTCGTTCGATAACAGCTTTCACTACGACCTCTCCACCGTCAATTGCTATCAGTTTATAACTGTGACGTGTAGTGATATATATGCGTGCTATACTGTGAAGGTAAACTGTACGCGGGCACAACCAAGCTCTGCACAAGTACACGGGTAGTGTAAAGTGGAAATACTGGAGCGCAGAATATTGTGTTACAGCATTATAGTGTTTCTCGCAGAGAATGTGCAGATACTGCAGTGCATGGTCCATAATGAGGTAGGTTACGGGTCGGGAGCACTCGCTAGTTTATGATGAGTAAACAGTTCATGTGTCTGATAACAGCGGGGAAGAAGTTGTTACTGAATGTGGTGGTACGCGCTTTCAATGTGTTTTTAATCTGCCCGACAGCAGAGGGGAGAAGAGAATGATCGGGGTGTGAGTGGTCCTTCATAGTGCCGGCTGCTCTGTGTGATGGACTGAGCCTCATCAACGGCTCTCTGTAAATGATTACGGCCTTGGGCCGAGCTGTTCCTAAACCAAGCTCTGATGCATCCTGATAGGACATCGGCGAGACCAAACGTAGACTGGGCGATCGTTTCGCAGAACACCTTCGCTTAATCCTCCTGGACCTGATCTCCCGGTTGTTAAACACTTTAATTCCTCTTCCCACTACCACACTGACCTTTCTGTCCTGGGCCTCCTCCATTATTAGAGTGAGGTCCAGCGCAAATTGGTGGAACAACACCTCATAATCCGCTTGGGCAGCTTACAACCCATCCGTCTGAACATTGACTTCTCTAACAAGTAACCATTGTGTAAAGTACTATTGACACAGTCATTAAACGTAATAATATGTACTTTAATAAGAATACATACAGAGACCATAGCATTAGATACTGAAGGCTTGAAGTCAAGTAAAACTAAAAACACTATGGCTGCTCGTATTCCACAAGATGACATATTATAAACCGACGTAGATCATGGAACATGTCAGCTATAGCAAAACCAGACATATCAAACCAGCAAAAGCGCTTGATGTACATCCTCCTTCTTAGGCTTTTGCCCATAAGCTAAATATAAAGCATGCTAAGACATATATAGCATATATAGCATATATATATATATAGCTATATATATATATATATTCTATGGGAGGGCTGATCAGCCAACGCAATATTCCAAGCTTTCTGTTGTGCTAGTATGGGTGTTGTGAGCCAAAGGGACTGGTTTCCAGAGGGTTAGTATGGATATTGTGGGCCGAATGGATTCTTAGGCTGGCAGCTCAGTTATTGAGGCCAGGCAGCTCAGTCATTGACGCCTGGCAGTACAATCACTCGGACCTGGCCGGGCTGGCAGCTGAAAAACTGCCAGAAAATCTGCCCAAATAAGGTAACAGACTCTGTGTGAGAAAGAAGGGGAGAGGATGGACTGAATGGATTATTGGGCTGGCACTTCAGTAACTTACAGCTGGTGGGCTGGCAGTTCACTTACTCACGGCTGGTGGGCTGGCAGTTCACTTACTCACGGCTGGTGGGCTGGCAGTTCAGTCACTCACAGTTAATGGGCTGGCAGTATCCTTAAAAAAAACGCAAACCATACGTGGGTTTTGAATTACGTTTTACTCGGATGCAAGCCAAGGAATGGCATAATTGTTAGCTGTTAATTGGACATAATCAACCTAGCAAATTGACAATATCCTATTGAAAGGGAGTGCGTGTTTAAGCTGTCCGAACATTTCATTATTTGCCAAAATATACATCTCAATACCATAATGATAGAAAGGTTACTTTTCCACACACCACTCGTAAATCTGGAGATTTCTTAAATTGTAAATTTAGCTTCAGAAGAGTTTTCTTTTTGCATGTAAAAACCCACTTCAGAACGATGGGCAATTTTAAAATTTTACAGCCAGATTGATCAATTCTGAAACTTTTTAGATACCAAAGGAATCAAGATAAAACACAAATAATGCCTCGCTGTTGAGCAAACGCAATAATTCCCAATATTTTCAATCTCAATATCTGCACGGCCAATGTTCACCAAGCACTTTAGCTGTTGTTGGCCTTTGAGCTCTCGCTTCTCTTTACCTTAATTTCTCTTCACCTTTGGAATTCGGAAGTAGGATAGATGTCTCTCACGGTTACCCCGACTTCCGCAATTATTTACAGCGCAAAATTTCACAATTTTGGCGGTTTTTAACAGGTAGGAAAGTATGCGTTTTGTGTATTAACACCATATACCGGAAGCTGCGATGCCCTCCAGATGGATTGAGCGGTTCCGTTCATCAAGCCCTTTCAGACCAAGGAGACCTTACGTGCAACCCCCCTATATGCACACACTCAGACACACTCAGACTCACTCACACACAGACACACACACAGGCTCACACACAGACACACACACACAGACACACACACACACAGACACACACAGCCACACACACACAGCTCTCTCACACACACACACACAGACTCACTCACACACAGCCAATACTAAAATGCCAAGTAACTTCAGAACATGGTGAACATACACTGTGTAAACTGAATGATTCAAACGTTTAAAGCCTCCTGTACTGGATGCTGCTGAAGCAAAAACATACTTTAAATAACGTCCAACAAACACACTCACCATAGACAGAGCAGTAAGCTCTCTTGAACTATTCAATGACGTCTTCAATCTGTGTCTTCTGCAGTCAGCACCATCTTGCCATAAACCGGAAATGACACACTCAGCGCCATCTTGCCACTAACCGGAAATGACGTCATCAGCTTGCCACTAAGCTGAAGTCACGGAATGAGCGCCAATTTTGCAATTAAACACAGTCCTGATCTAATACAATGTTTATTCACGCATTATCCATCCGAAAAATGTTGCAAGCAAGCCCTTTAAAAAGCCAAAAGCCAATTGGGCAAACACTTTGCAAGCCAACAAAACACATTTTCTGAAAGCCACATCCCGGGGACTCACCATGGAGTAGATGTGCATTCATTGTTATGCGCAGCTCAAAGAGCCGTGACCCTCTTGCTTCCTCCGTCTGGCAGTGACTGAGTGAGCCACGACACTTTCGGGCTTTATAGCCCCCCTGCCTGCCGCCAGCGGGGGCAGCAGAGAGGATTGCGAATTTTTTAAAAAACATTAATATCTCTCTGATTTATCATCGATGGGAAAATCCTCTGGACCAGTCTGGCGGAGGGGGGCTCTGAGCCAGTTGGCCAAAAATGACGGCCGTAAGTGGCGGCGTTCTTTCAGAAATCACAAAACAGTGTTAAAAGCAGTCAAGATCTTAGTTTTAGTAACATAGATGTGTGGAGGTTGGCGCTCCAACAAAAACCTTCGGAGTATTTTCTATGAAAGTTACCAATCCTCTGGCTTCCCGCTACTCTTTGCTATGCTATACACCTTTTCTTCTAGTTTTATTCCATCCCTGACTTCACTTGTCAGCCATGATTGGCTCTTACTCCCCTTAGAATCTTTCTTCCTCTTTGGAATGAAATGATCCTGCGTCTTCCAGATTATGCTCAGAAATTCCTGCCATTGCTGTTCCACCGTCATTCCTGCTAGGATCCTTTTCCAGTCGACCTTGGCCTCCTCTCTCATGCCTTCATAGTCCCCTTTGTTCAACTGCATCACTGCCACTTCTTACCTCTCAAATTGCAGATTAAAACATATCGTATTATGGTCAGTACCTCCTAGCAGTTCCTTTACCTTGAGTTCCTTTATTAAATTTGGTTCATTGGATAACACTATGTCCAGAATTGTCTTCTCTTTGGTAGGCTCCATTACAAGCTGCTCTAAGAATCCATCTCGAGGGCACTTTCTTGGGGTCCAGAACCAACCTGATTTTCCCAGTCTACCTGCATATTGAAATCCCCCATAACCACAGTGACATTACCTTTGTTACATGCCAATTTTAACTCCTGCTGCAACTTACACCCTACATCCAGGCTACTGGTTGGGGGCCTGTAGAAAACATTCCTTCTATCCAGATCGTCCCTGTCTGGCAACAACATTGTAGTGGGAGACTCCATTGTGAGAGTTACGGACGGGGGTTTCTGCGGCAACAGATGGGATTCGAGGATGATGTGCAGCTTTCCTGGTGCCAGGATCCAGGATGTCACGGACAGAGTGCAGAAAATCCTCAAGGGCGAAGGTGAACAGCCGGAAATGGTAGTACATGTCTGCACAAACGATGTCGGAAAGAAGGGGATGAATATTCTGCAGCGTGACTTTAGAGAGCTCGGTAAAATGCTGAAAAGCAGGACCTCCAGGGTTGTTATCTGGTGTTTTTTAATACTGGTTTTAAATGTGTATATGTGGGTGGTGGTGGTGGGGGGGGGGAGGGGGAAACTGTTTAAAATCTCTTCCCTGTACGGGAGACCCGACCTTTTCCCTGTCGGGTCTCCGTTGTCGTTGGGGCCTAGCACCGTGGAGCGGCCTCCAACCTGAACGACCCGGGGGCTCGGGAGAATGCGGAGCTGCGGACTACTCACCATCGTGGGGCTGGCCGGCCTCGGAGCGTGGGAAGCGGTGGTGACTCGCTGCTGCGACTCGACTCCTGGAGGCTCCAGCAACGCAGCGGCAGGTCCGGTGGACTGTCGGGGTATCGGGAGCTCGCGGGTCCGGGTTGAGAGACCGCTTTCCGGAGCTCCCGCAACGCGACTTCTCCAGCCAGTGTCGCGGCGTTGGAACGACCCGGAGCGGGGCCGTACATCGCCCGGCGCGGCTTCATGGCCGTGGGACAGTCCAGCGCCCGCCGGGGGCACCAAATGTGTGACATTTAGACCTCTAAAATGGGCATGGGACTTATCATCGCCCGCCTGGGGCTTCGACATCGGAAGAGAAAAGGAGAACAGGGGAGAGAAAAGACTTTGCCTTCTGTGTGATGTTTGTGTGAATTAAATTGTGTGTATGTCTGTAGGAAATTGTCTTTGTTTGTATGGCTGTGGAAATGGAATTTCGTTTGAGCCTCACTGAGGTTCAAATGACAATATTGTATTGTATTTGTAAACCAGGGCACCCGGAGAAAACCCACGTGGGTCACAGGGAGAACGTACAAACTCCACACAGGCCGCACCCGTGGTCAGGATGGAACCCGGGTCTCTGGCGCTGTGAGCCAGCAATTCTCCCTCTACCGCTGCGCCACCGTGCCGCCCCTGCTACTGTTACTCCAGTTTTTCATGTCTATCTCTAAGTTATCAAATCTGAGTGAAGTGTTTCATTGGCTGCCTGGGCTGCTGAACGTTTCCAGCGTTTGATGTGATTTTTATTTCAGATCTCCAGTGCACTTGGTTTTCATTAACGGGATGAATTGAAGAGAGTGTGTGTGTGTGCACGCGCAATGGACTGAATACATCATGGGGGGCGGGGGCTCTGAGACACATATTTGGATACGTTTCTAACTGCGGTATTCCCGTCTTTTGACACATATCAACTGCGACGTTCGGGTGGAAATGAAACTGCAGCTTAGATGGGCCATTTTGTTGGCACGGACCAGTTGGGCCAAATGACGTACATTGATTAAGAGGGATATACTTTGCTGCCTTACATACACCTCTGCTACAGAAAGAACCACCAGCAACCTGTCTGCTTTCCTCTAGGAGAACACACACGACTGAAGACAAGGAGGAGCCCCGGTGCCCAGACCTCGCCCCCCGGGCAGTGCTGGGACCACTGGTTCATCACACAGGCGAGACAAGGACAGACAGAGAAGGAGAATGGAAAATGCCAGATCCAGGTATGTCCGTATGTATCACACAATGTTACTTCTCCACCTCTCCTCCCTCACCTCAACCACAGCGCTGGAGTAACTCAGCGGGTCAGGCAGCATCTCTGGGGGGCAGGTGGCGTTTCGGGGGGGGGGGGGGGGAAGAGAGAGAGAGAGAGAGAGAGATGAGAGGAGAGAGAGCTGAGAGATGAGAGACGAGATGAGAGAGAGAGAGAGAGAGAAAAAAAAAAAAAAGAAAAGAAAAGGGGGCCACTAAGAGAGAGGCATCGAGCGAGATAACCGTAATGTCAGGACACGAAGGAGGTAACGTTAGGAGAACTAGAATTATTGAAGAATTTGTCGTGCTCTTTAAAGTTAAAGGTTCAATCAAGGAGATGCAGGATTTAGAGCATTGATTCCATTAAAATTACCACTGCTTTGGAGACCCAGATATGCAGGGATTTTCAGGCCAAGATTCTGTATAATGGGATTTTAAGAGTTTGTTGCAAAGACAGAAAACAGTTTAATTGACGTTTATTATAATGATAAATTATTATAACCCCTGTCAACCCTTGATATTGTCAGATTTTGATGAGATAATGGAGAAGGTAAGGTGTCCTGTTATATGGATTGGAGACTTTAATGCGCATAATCCTTTATGGGGTAGTGATCACAGGGATAAAAATGGTGTTATTGTTGAAGAATTTCCAGACAAGTATGAGTTGGTATTGTTAAATGATGGAAGGCCGTCTAGGTATAATATTGTGAGAAACACCTGCAGCCACATAGATTTATCAATTGCTTCATCAAATTTAGCAAGAATTGGTGAATGGGATGTAATGGATAGACATACATTGGGTAGTGATCATTATCCAATTTTATGTAGGTATGGTAGGGATTTGAGGAGAGAAGTGGGAAAGAAAGTCCCTAGATATAACTTTTTTCAGGCCAAATGGGATAAATTCCAAGAGAAGGCTCAAAGTTTAGTTGGAGAGGTTAATAGTGAGGGTTCTGTAGATAGTTGGAATACTTCCATTAGTCTCATGATTCATGAGGCAGCTTGTTGTACTATTCCTGTGAAGCAGGAACCTAGGTCCCGTATGTCTGTTCCTTGGTGGAATAAAGAATGTGATGAAGCTGTAAGGAATAGGAATATAGCCTATCGAAAATTAAGAAAGTATCCAATTTTGGTCAATACAATGGAGTACAAGCGGCTAAGGGCAGTAGCAAGACGAGTTGTAAAGGATGCAAAGAGGAATAGTTGGAGGAAGTTTTGTGGTGCGCTTGGCCCGGAAACTCCAGTAAGGCATTTGTGGTCAGCTGTGCGTAGAATGTCAGGAGTACACAAAAGAAGTTTGTTACCAGTGTTGCAGAAGGGTGAGGTGGTAGCAGTCTCCAATAAGGAAAAAGCAGACATGTGTGTTGACAGTTTTCAAGCAGTGCATTAGATCAGAGAGCATGGGAGTGGAGAGGTGTAGAAAGAGAACTGAGCTGATGGCAGTTAATCAGTGGAAGCTGGAGAGGAGTTTAGTAAATGATAATACCTTTAATCTGTTTTTTACCATAAAAGAGTTGAAGGATGCAATTATGTCTGGGGCAAATACCACCCCGGGGAGAGATAGGTTGTCGTATGAGTTATTTAAACATCTGGATGATATTGTACTTGATGAAATCTTAGCTTTGTTTAATACTGTGTGGGCAGAGGGTTATTTACCAAAGGAATGGAAACATGCAGTCGTGGTCCCTATTTTAAAACCGGGCAAAGAGGCATCTGACCCTAGTTCATATCGCCCTATAGCGCTCACAGCAGTGCTCTGTAAAATTATGGAGAGGATGGTAACCAACAGACTAGTTTATTTTTTAGAAACCAGCGGACTATTTGTTGATGTACAGAATGGCTTTAGGAATGGAAGGTCTACAATGGAGTCTGTATCAGTTTTGGATCAGGATATTAAAAGGGCGTTTAGAAGCAAGGAAACAGTAGTGAGTGTATCCTTGATATTGAGAAGGCATATGATTCTTTGTGGAAGGAGGGATTAATGATTAAAATTTTTGACTTCGGAGTCAGGGGACGAATGTTCAACTGGATTAAGGATTTTTTATTGAATAGAACAATACAAGTAATGGTTGGTAGTGTCAGCTCAGAGACTGTAGAAATAGAGAATGGAACCCCGCAGGGAAGTGTTATCAGTCCAGTTTTATTTAATATCATGATAAACGACATATTTTGTAAATTAGAGAGAGAATTTGGTCTGTCTTTGTTTGCAGATGACGGGGCCATCTGGAAAAGAGGTCGTAATGTAGAGTTTGTTTTAAAACAGATTCAAAGAGTGTTAGTGTCTGTAGAGGAATGGGGGAACACATGGGGCTTTAAAATCTCTGCCTCTAAGACTAAATATATGGTATTTGGTTTTAAAAGAAAGTTACCTAAGTTAGGGCTGTATATGTATGGGTCTCTATTGGAGTAGGTAAAGGTTTTTAAGTTTTTGGGTGTTTGGTTTGAAGAGCGTATGACTTGGGCTGTGCATGTAGGTAAAATTGTGTTGAAGTGTGAAAAAGTTCTGAATGTTATGAGAAGTCTGGTTGGGTGTGAGTCGGGGGCCAACAGGGAGACAATGCTGCTAATTTATCAGGCCATGATCAGATCTTCTCTTGACTATGGGTGTTTTGTGTATGGGTCTGCATCTAAAACTGTTCTGGCTAGGCTAGATGTGTTGCAGGCAAAGGCTTTGAGGCTTTGCTGTGGAGCCTTCAGGACTTCCCCAGTCCCCGCCCTGATTGTTGAAATGGGAGAAATGCCCTTATGGTTAAGGCGCATTAAGCTAGGGTTACATTACTGGGCTAAACTTTGTGGGTGTAATGATACCTTCCCAGCAAGATGTTTGTTGCAAGAGGTTGATGATGGTAACAAATATAACACATTTTTTGTCATTATAAATCAGTGGGCTAAGAAGCTGGGTTTGGAACAAGGGGGTATTATAGAGCATACAATAAGGCTACCTGTGCCCTATTGGGTTCTTCCTGAACTGTTTATTGAGCTTGCCTTTCTTCAGGAAAAAGATAAGCGCGAGGTGACTCCAAGAATAGTGGAATATCTTAATTCAATCAGTGAGAGCATTTTGATTGTTTTTACAGATGGATCTAAAGATCCAGTTAGTGGGAGAGCTGGGTTTGGAGTGTATGTGGAGTAGCTTGGGTTGAAGATTGGCCGGCGCATTTCTGATGGAAGCTCTGTCCTCACGACTGAATTAATGGCAATTCAATGGGCTCTATGGTGGATTGAGGAAGCCAGTTTTAGAGAAGTCATTATGTGTTCTGATTCTGCAGCTGCTCTTGAAACTTTAAGAGTAGGGAAATCTAAAGCTCGTCCTGACATTCTAAATGAAATCTTGAGTGTGTTTTCTAGAATTGGGTTTGCGTGTAACATCACTTTTTGATGGGTTCCCGGGCATGCTGGGGTGAGGGGGAATGAGCAGGTGGACCTCATAGCAAAGGAGAGTTTAAGAAGATAAATAGATATCCATGTATCATTGGGGAGAATGGAACTGAGAGAAATAATTAAAGAGGGCTTAACAAAAGAATGGCAGAGAGGATGGGAAATGGAAGTCAGGGGTAGACACTACTTTTCTATACAATCTGAAGTTAGGAAAATATGTTTCTGTACATCTCTGTCCCGTAGGGACTCAGTTAAACTGTGTAGATTGAGGTTGGGACACTGTGGTTAAATTACTATTTGTGCATTGTAGGGAAACATGTTTCTGGCTTGTGCGAATGTGGGAGTAATGAGACAGTTAAGCATGTTTTCCTAGAATGTAAAAGTATAGGGTAGAAAGAAAAGTATTGTTTGTTAGACTGACAGGACTTGGAGTTGAGGCTTTTTCTGTTTCATCTTTGTTTGGACACAATGAGAAACATCACTGAATAAACTGAATAAGGGGGGTGGGGTGTCGAATGGGATAGTGGAGGATGGAGTTAAAGGGAAAGGGTTTCTTAAATGTGTGAGCGTAGAGACAGAGGGGTGTAAAATGAGGGTAGAAGCAATAGGTAGCAAGGTGAAAAGTAAAAGTGGCAGGCAGACAAAACCAGGGCAAAAATCAAAAAGGGCCACTTTTCAACATAATTGTATAAGGGGTAAGAGTGTTGTAAAAACAAGCCTGAAGGCTTTGTGTCTCAATGCAAGGAGCATTCGTAATAAGGTGGATGAGTTGAATGTGCAGATAGCTATTAATGACTATGATATAGTTTGGATCACGGAGACATGGCTCCACGGTGACCAAGGCTGGGAGCTGAACATCCAGGGATATTCAATATTCAGGAGGGATAGAGAGAAAGGAAATGAGGTGGGGTAGCGTTGCTGATTAGAGAGGAGATTAACGCATTGGAAAGGAAGGACATTAGTTTGGAGGATGTGGAATCTGTATGGGTAGAGCTGCGAAACACTAAGGGGCAGAACACGCTGGTGGGTGTTGTGTACAGGCCACCTAACAGTAGTAGTGAAGTTGTAGATGGTATCAAACAGGAAATTTAGAAATGCGTGCGACAAAGGCAAAACAGGTATAATGGGTGACTTCAATCTAAATATAGATTGGGTGAATCAAATTGGCAGGGGTGCTGAGGAAGAGGATTTCTTGGAATGTATGCGGGATAGTTATCTAAATCAACATGTAGAGGAACCAACGAGAGAGCAGGCTATTTTAGACTGGGTATTGAGTAATGAGGAAGGGTTAGTTAGCAGTCTTGGTGTACGTGCCCCCTTGGGCAAGAGTGACCATAATATGGTTGAGTTCTTCATTAGGATGGAGAGTGACATTGTTAATTCAGAAACAATGGTTCTGAACTTAAAGAAATGTAACTTTAAGGGTATGAGACGTGAATTGGCCAAGATTGACTGGCAATTAATTCTAAAAGGGTTGACGGTGGATATGCAATGGAAGACATTTAAAGACTGCATGGATGAACTACAAAAATTGTTCATCCCAGTTTGGCAAAATAATAAATCAGGGAAGGTAGTGCACCCGTGGATAACAAGGGAAATCAGGGATAGTATCAAAGCGAAGGATGATGCGTACAAATTAGCCAGAAAAAGCAGCATGCCGGAGGACTGGGAGAAATTCAGAGACCAGCAGAGGAGGACAAAGGGCTTAATTAGGAAAGGAAAAATAGATTATGAAAGAAAACTGGCAGGGAACATAAAAACTGACTGCAAAAGTTTTATAGAAATGTGAAAAGAAAGAGATTAGTTAAAACAAATGTAGGTCCCGTGCAGTCAGAAACAGATGAGTTGATCATGGGGAACAAGGATATGGCGGACCAATTGAATAACTACTTTGGTTCCGTCTTCACTAAGGAAGACATAAATAATCTGCCGGAAATAGCAGGGGACCGCGGGTCAAAGGAGTTGGAGGAATTGAGTGAAATCCAGGTTAGCCGGGAAGTGGTGTTGGGTAAATTGAATGGATTAAAGGCCGATAATTCCCCAGGGCCAGATAGGCTGCATCCCAGAGTACTTAAGGAAGTAGCCCCAGAAATAGTGGATGCATTAGTGATAATTTTTCAAAACTCTTTAGATTCTGGAGTAGTTCCTGAGGATTGGAGGGTAGCTAATGTAACACCACTTTTTAAAAAGGGAGGGAGAGAGAAAACGGGGAATTACAGACCAGTTAGTCTAACGTCGGTAGTGGGGAAACTGCTAGAATCAGTTATTAAAGATGGGATAGCAGCAGATTTGGAAAGTGGTGAAATCATTGGACAAAGTCAGCATGGATTTATGAAAGGTAAATCATGTCTGACGAATCTTATAGAATTTTTCGAGGATGTAACTAGTAGAGTGGATAAGGGAGAACCAGTGGATGTGTTATACCTGGACTTTCAGAAGGCTTTCGACAAGGTCCCACAGTAAGAGATTAGTATAGAAACTTAAAGCACACGGTATTGGGGATTCAGTATTGATGTGGATAGAGAACTGGCTGGCAGACAGGAAGCAAAGAGCAGGAGTAAACTGGACCTTTTCACAATGGCAGGCAGTGACTAGTGGGGTACCAGCAAGGCTCAGTGCTGGGACCCCAGTTATTTACGATATATATTAATGATTTGGACGAGGGAACTGAATGCAACATCTCCAAGTTTGTAGATGACATGAAGCTGGGGGGCAGTGTTAGCTGTGAGGAGGATGCTAGGAGGCTGCAAGGTGACTTGGATAGGCTGGGTGAATGGGCAAATGCATGGGAGGTGCAGTATAATGTGGATAAATGTGAGGTTATCCACTTTGGTGGCAAAAACAGGAAAGTAGACTATTATTTGAATGGTGGCCAATTAGGAAAGGGGGAGATGCAACGAGACCTGGGTGTCATGGTACACCAGTCATTAAAAGTAGGCATGCAGGTGCAGCAGGCAGTGAAGAAAGCGAATGGTATGTTAGCATTCATAGCAAAAGGATTTGAGTATAGGAGCAGGGAGGTTCTACTGCAGTTGTACAGGGTCTTGGTGAGACCACACCTGGAGTATTGCGTACAGTTTTGGTCTCCTAATCTGAGGAAAGACATTCTTGCCATAGAGGGAGTACAGAGATGGTTCACCAGACTGATTCCTGGGATGTCAGGACTTTCATATGAAGGAAAGACTGGATAGACTCGGCTTGTACTCGCTAGAATTTAGAAGATTGAGGGGGGATCTTATAGAAACTTACACAATTCTTAAGGGGTTGGACAGGCTAGATGCAGGAAGATTGTATCCGATGTTGGGGACGTCCAGAACAAGAGGTCACAGTTTAAGGATAAGGGGGAAATATTTTAGGACCGAGATGAGGAAAATATTTTTCACACAGAGAGTGGTGAATCTGTGGAATTCTCTGCCACAGAAGGTAGTTGAGGCCAGTTCATTGGCTATATTTAAGAGGGAGTTAGATGTGGCCCTTGTGGCTAAAGGGATCAGGGGGTATGGAGAGAAGGCAGGTACAGGATACTGAGTTGGATGATCAGCCATGATCATATTGAATGGCGGTGCAGGCTCGAAGGTTCGAATGGCCTACTCCTGCACCTATTTTCTATGTTTCTATGAGATGGGACGCTGGAGGAATGGATATAGGTGAAGGTAAGGGGGAAAGTGCGGGATTGTGGGATAAATGGTGTGTATCCAGGTGGAGCAATGGGAAGAGAAGAGGGAAAGGGAGAGAAGGTGCTTGTCCTTTATTTCAGTTGGTTTCATTTCAACTGGAAACTTTCACCGAACATGTTTCCTTTCAGCCAACAGGCGGCTCAGTCTGAGACCCCCACATTCCCCCTTCAGGAAGAGCTCAGCGAACTGAAGTTGGAAACGGTTGGTGTGAAAAAGGTTCAATTTATGCTGGAGAAGAAGCTGGAAGAACTGGACAACACCGAGCTGAACATCGCCGTGACGGGAGAGACGGGTGCAGGAAAATCCAGCTTCATCAACGCCATGAGAGGGCTTCGTAGCGAAGATGAGGACAGACAGAGAAGGAGAATGGAAAATGCCAGATCCAGGTATGTCCGTATATATCACACAATGTTACTTCTCCACCTCTCCTCCCTCACCTCAACCACAGCGCTGGAGTAACTCAGCGGGTCAGGCAGCATCTCTGGGGGCAGGTGGCGTTTCGGGGGGGGGGGGGGGGAAGAGAGAGAGAGAGAGAGAGAGAGAGAGAGAGAGAGAGAGAGAGAGAGAGAGAGAGAGAAGAGAGCTAGAGAGAGAAGAGAGAGAGGAGAGAGATATAGCGATGAGATCGCTAGCGCTAGCGAGACCGATCTCTCTAGCGTAGATCGCTCGCCGCTCGATAGCGCTTCTAGCTCTCTCTCTCTCTCTCTCTATGTCTCTCTCGCTCTCTCTCTCTCTCCTCTCTCTCTCTCTCTCTCTCTCTCTCTCTCTCTCTCTCTCTCTCTCTCTCTCTCTCTCTCTCTCTCTCGCTCTCTCTCCTCCCTCTCTCTCCCCTCTCTCTCTCTCTCTCGCTCTCTTCTGCTCTCTCTCTGCTCTCTCTCGCCTCTCTCTCTCTCTCCTCTCTCTCCTCTCTCTCTCTCTCTCTCTCTCTCTCTCTCTCTCTCTCCTCTCTCTCTCTCTCTCTCGCTCTCTCTCTCTCTCTCTCTCTCTCTCCCTCTCTCTCTCTCCCCTCCCCCCCCCCCCCCCCCCCCCCCCCCCCCCCCCACCAACACCAACGTGGCCACTGAGAGAGGCATCGAGCCAAATAACCGAAATGTCAGGACACGAAGGAGGTAATGTTAGGAGGACTAGAATTGAAGAATTTGTCGTGCTCTTTACAGTTAAAGGTTCAGATCAAGGAGATGCAGGATTTAGAACATTGATTCCATTAAAAATTACCACTGCTTTGGAGACCCAGATATGCAGGGATTTTCAGGCCAAGATTCTGTATAATGGGATGTTAAGAGTTTGTTGCAAAGACAGAAAACAGTTTAATGATGTTTATTATAATGATAAATTATTATAACCCCTGTCAACCCTTGATCACATTTTGATGAGATAATGGAGAAGGTAAGGTGTCCTGTTATATGGATTGGAGACTTTAATGTGCATAATCCTTTATGGGGTAGTGATCACAGGGATACAAATGGTGTTATTGTTGAAGAATTTCTAGACAAGTATGAGTTGGTATTGTTAAATGATGGAAGGCCGTCTAGGTATAATATTGTGAGAAACACCTGCAGCCACATAGATTTATCAATTGCTTCATCAAATTTAGCAAGAATTGGTGAATGGGATGTAATGGATAGACATACATTGGGTAGTGATCATTATCCAATTTTATGTAGGTATGGTAGGGATTTGAGGAGAAAAGTGGGAAATAAAGTCCCTAGATATAACTTTTCTCAGGCCAAATGGGATAAATTCCAAGAGAAGGCTCAAAGTTTAGTTGGAGAGGTTAATAGTGAGGGTTCTGTAGATAGTTGGAATACTTCCATTAGTCTCATGATTCATGAGGCAGCTTGTTGTACTATTCCTGTGAAGCAGGAACCTAGGTCCCGTATGTCTGTTCCTTGGTGGAATAAAGAATGTGATGAAGCTGTAAGGAATAGGAATATAGCCTATCGAAAATTAAGAAAGTATCCAATTTTGGTCAATACAATGGAGTACGAGCGGCTAAGGGCAGTAGCAAGGCGAGTTGTAAAGGATGCAAAGAGGAATAGTTGGAGGAAGTTTTGTGGTGCGCTAGGCCCGGAAACTCCAGTAAGGCATTTGTGGTCAGCTGAGCGTAGAATGTCAGGAGTATATAAAAGAAGTTTGTTACCAGTGTTGCAGAAGGGTGAGGTGGTAGCAGTCTCCAATAAGGAAAAAGCAGACATGTGTGTTGACAGTTTTCAAGCAGTGCTTAGATCAGAGAGCATGGGAGTGGAGAGGTGTAGAAAGAGAACCGAACTGATGGCAGTTAATCAGTGGAAGCTGGAGAGGAGTTTAGTAAATGATAATACCGTTAATCTGTTTTTTACCATAAAAGAGTTGAAGGATGCAATTATGTCTGGGGCAAATACCACCCCGGGGAGAGATAGGTTGTCGTATGAGTTATTTAAACATCTGGATGATATTGTACTTGATGAAATCTTAGCTTTGTTTACTACTGTGTGGGCCTCTAGAGGGTTATTTACCAAAGGAATGGAAACATGCAGTCGTGGTCCCTATTTTAAAACCGGGCAAAGAGGCATCTGACCCTACTTCATATCGCCCTATAGCGCTCACAGCAGTGCTCTGTAAAATTATGGAGAGGATGGTAACCAACAGACTAGTTTATTTTTTAGAAACCAGCGGACTATTTGTTGATGTACAGAATGGCTTTAGGAATGGAAGGTCTACAATGGAGTCTGTATCAGTTTTGGATCAGGATATTAAAAGGGCGTTTAGAAGCAAGGAAACAGTAGTGAGTGTAATCCTTGATATTGAGAAGGCATATGATTCTTTGTGGAAGGAGGGATTAATGATTAAAATTTTTGACTTGGGAGTCAGGGGACGAATGTTCAACTGGATTAAGGATTTTTTATTGAATAGAACAATACAAGTAATGGTTGGTAGTGTCAGCTCAGAGACTGTAGAAATAGAGAATGGAACCCCGCAGGGAAGTGTTATCAGTCCAGTTTTATTTAATATCATGATAAACGACATATTTTGTAAATTAGAGAGAGAATTTGGTCTGTCTTTGTTTGCAGATGACGGGGCCATCTGGAAAAGAGGTCGTAATGTAGAGTTTGTTTTAAAACAGATTCAAAGAGTGTTAGTGTCTGTAGATGAATGGGGGAACACATGGGGCTTTAAAATCTCTGCCTCTAAGACTAAATATATGGTATTTGGTTTTAAAAGAAAGTTACCTAAGTTAGGGCTGTATATGTATGGGTCTCTATTGGAGTAGGTAAAGGTTTTTAAGTTTTTGGGTGTTTGGTTTGAAGAGCGTATGACTTGGGCTGTGCATGTAGGTAAAATTGTGTTGAAGTGTGAAAAAGTTCTGAATGTTATGAGAAGTCTGGTTGGGTGTGAGTCGGGGGCCAACAGGGAGACAATGCTGCTAATTTATCAGGCCATGATCAGATCTTCTCTTGACTATGGGTGTTTTGTGTATGGGTCTGCATCTAAAACTGTTCTGGCTAGGCTAGATGTGTTGCAGGCAAAGGCTTTGAGGCTTTGCTGTGGAGCCTTCAGGACTTCCCCAGTCCCCGCCCTGATTGTTGAAATGGGAGAAATGCCCTTATGGTTAAGGCGCATTAAGCTAGGGTTACATTACTGGGCTAAACTTTGTGGGTGTAATGATACCTTCCCAGCAAGATGTTTGTTGCAAGAGGTTGATGATGGTAACAAATATAACACATTTTTTGTCATTATAAATCAGTGGGCTAAGAAGCTGGGTTTGGAACAAGGGGGTATTATAGAGCATACAATAAGGCTACCTGTGCCCTATTGGGTTCTTCCTGAACTGTTTATTGAGCTTGCTTTTCTTCAGGAAAAAGATAAGCGCGAGGTGACTCCAAGAATAGTGGAATATCTTAATTCAATCAGTGAGAGCATTTTGATTGTTTTTACAGATGGATCTAAAGATCCAGTTAGTGGGAGAGCTGGGTTTGGAGTGTATGTGGAGCAGCTTGGGTTGAAGATTGGCCGGCGCATTTCTGATGGAAGCTGTTCTCACGACTGAATTAATGGCAATTCAATGGGCTCTATGGTGGATTGAGGAAGCCAGTTTTAGAGAAGTCATTATGTGTTCTGATTCTGCAGCTGCTCTTGAAACTTTAAGAGTAGGGAAATCTAAAGCTCGTCCTGACATTCTAAATGAAATCTTGAGTGTGTTTTCTAGAATTGGGTTTGCGTGTAACATCACTTTTTGATGGGTTCCCGGGCATGCTGGGGTGAGGGGGCATGAGCAGGTGGACCTCATAGCAAAGGAGAGTTTAAGAAGATAAATAGATATCCATGTATCATTGGGGAGAATGGAACTGAGAGAAATAATTAAAGAGGGCTTAACAAAAGAATGGCAGAGAGGATGGGAAATGGAAGTCAGGGGTAGACACTACTTTTCTATACAATCTGAAGTTAGGAAAATATGTTTCTGTACATCTCTGTCCCGTAGGGACTCAGTTAAACTGTGTAGATTGAGGTTGGGACACTGTGGGTTAAATTACTATTTGTGCATTGTAGGGAAACATGTTTCTGGCTTGTGCGAATGTGGGAGTAATGAGACAGTTAAGCATGTTTTCCTAGAATGTAAAAAGTACAGGGTAGAAAGAAAAGTATTGTTTGTTAGACTGACAGGACTTGGAGTTGAGGCTTTTTCTGTTTCATCTTTGTTTGGACACAATGAGAAACATCACTGAATAAACTGAATAAGGGGGGTGGGGTGTCGAATGGGATAGTGGAGGATGGAGTTAAAGGGAAAGGGTTTCTTAAATGTGTGAGCGTAGAGACAGAGGGGTGTAAAATGAGGGTAGAAGCAATAGGTAGCAAGGTGAAAAGTAAAAGTGGCAGGCAGACAAAACCAGGGCAAAAATCAAAAAGGGCCACTTTTCAACATAATTGTATAAGGGGTAAGAGTGTTGTAAAAACAAGCCTGAAGGCTTTGTGTCTCAATGCAAGGAGCATTCGTAATAAGGTGGATGAGTTGAATGTGCAGATAGCTATTAATGACTATGATATAGTTGGGATCACGGAGACATGGCTCCAGGGTGACCAAGGCTGGGAGCTGAACATCCAGGGATATTCAATATTCAGGACGGATAGAGAGAAAGGAAAAGGAGGTGGGGTAGCGTTACTGATTAGAGAGGAGATTAACGCAATGGAAAGGAAGTACATTAGTTTGGAGGATGTGGAATCGGTATGGGTAGAGCTGCGAAACACTATGGGGCAGAAAACACTGGTGGGTGTTGTGTACAGGCCACCTAACAGTAGTAGTGAAGTTGGAGATGGTATCAAACAGGAAATTAGAAATGCGTGCGACAAAGGCAAAACAGTTATAATGGGTGACTTCAATCTACATATAGATTGGGTGAATCAAATTGGCAGGGGTGCTGATGAAGAGGATTTCTTGGAATGTATGCGGGATAGTTATCTAAATCAACATGTAGAGGAACCAACGAGAGAGCAGGCTATTTTAGACTGGGTATTGAGTAATGAGGAAGGGTTAGTTAGCAGTCTTGTTGTACGTGCCCCCTTGGGCAAGAGTGACCATAATATGGTTGAGTTCTTCATTAGGATGGAGAGTGACATTGTTAATTCAGAAACAATGGTTCTGAACTTAAAGAAAGGTAACTGAGGGTATGAGACGTGAATTGGCCAAGATTGACTGGCAATTAATTCTAAAAGGGTTGACGGTGGATATGCAATGGAAGACATTTAAAGACTGCATGGATGAACTACAAAAATTGTTCATCCCAGTTTGGCAAAAGAATAAATCAGGGAAGGTAGTACATCCGTGGATAACAAGGGAAATCAGGGATAGTATCAAAGCGAAGGATGATGCGTACAAATTAGCCAGAAAAAGCAGCATGCCGGAGGACTGGGAGAAATTCAGAGACCAGCAGAGGAGGACAAAGGGCTTAATTAGGAAAGGAAAAATAGATTATGAAAGAAAACTGGCAGGGAACATAAAAACTGACTGCAAAAGTTTTTATAGAAATGTGAAAAGAAAGAGATTAGTTAAAACAAATGTAGGTCCCGTGCAGTCAGAAACAGGTGAGTTGATCATTGGGAACAAGGATATGGCGGACCAATTGAATAACTACTTTGGTTCCGTCTTCACTAAGGAAGACATAAATAATCTGCCGGAAATAGCAGGGGACCGCGGGTCAAAGGAGTTGGAGGAATTGAGTGAAATCCAGGTTAGCCGGGAAGTGGTGTTGGGTAAATTGAATGGATTAAAGGCCGATAAATCCCCAGGGCCAGATAGGCTGCATCCCAGAGTACTTAAGGAAGTAGCCCCAGAAATAGTGGATGCATTAGTGATAATTTTTCAAAATTCTTTAGATTCTGGAGTAGTTCCTGACGATTGGAGGGTAGCTAATGTAACCCCACTTTTTAAAAAGGGAGGGAGAGAGAAAACGGGGAATTACAGACCAGTTAGTCTAACGTCGGTAGTGGGGAAAATGCTAGAATCAGTTATTAAAGATGGGATAGCAGCACATTTGGAAAGTGGTGAAATCATTGGACAAAGTCAGCATGGATTTATGAAAGGTAAATCATGTCTGACGAATCTTATAGAATTTTTCGAGGATGTAACTAGTAGAGTGGATAAGGGAGAACCAGTGGATGTGTTATACCTGGACTTTCAGAAGGCTTTCGACAAGGTCCCACGTAAGAGATTAGTATAGAAACTTAAAGCACACGGTATTGGGGATTCAGTATTGATGTGGATAGAGAACTGGCTGGCAGACAGGAAGCAAAGAGCAGGAGTAAACTGGACCTTTTCACAATGGCAGGCAGTGACTAGTGGGGTACCGCAAGGCTCAATGCTGGGACCCCAGTTATTTACGATATATATTAATGATTTGGACGAGGGAACTGAATGCAACATCTCCAAGTTTGTAGATGACATGAAGCTGGGGGGCAGTGTTAGCTGTGAGGAGGATGCTAGGAGGCTGCAAGGTGACTTGGATAGGCTGGGTGAATGGGCAAATGCATGGGAGGTGCAGTATAATGTGGATAAATGTGAGGTTATCCACTTTGGTGGCAAAAACAGGAAAGTAGACTATTATTTGAATGGTGGCCAATTAGGAAAGGGGGAGATGCAACGAGACCTGGGTGTCATGGTACACCAGTCATTAAAAGTAGGCATGCAGGTGCAGCAGGCAGTGAAGAAAGCGAATGGTATGTTAGCATTCATAGCAAAAGGATTTGAGTATAGGAGCAGGGAGGTTCTACTGCAGTTGTACAGGGTCTTGGTGAGACCACACCTGGAGTATTGCGTACAGTTTTGGTCTCCTAATCTGAGGAAAGACATTCTTGCCATAGAGGGAGTACAGAGATGGTTCACCAGACTGATTCCTGGGATGTCAGGACTTTCATATGAAGGAAGACTGGATAGACTCGGCTTGTACTCGCTAGAATTTAGAAGATTGAGGGGGGATCTTATAGAAACTTACACAATTCTTAAGGGGTTGGACAGGCTAGATGCAGGAAGATTGTATCCGATGTTGGGGACGTCCAGAACAAGAGGTCACAGTTTAAGGATAAGGGGGAAATATTTTAGGACCGAGATGAGGAAAATATTTTTCACACAGAGAGTGGTGAATCTGTGGAATTCTCTGCCACAGAAGGTAGCTGAGGCCAGTTCATTGGCTATATTTAAGAGGGAGTTAGATGTGGCCCTTGTGGCTAAAGGGATCAGGGGGTATGGAGAGAAGGCAGGTACAGGATACTGAGTTGGATGATCAGCCATGATCATATTGAATGGCGGTGCAGGCTCGAAGGTTCGAATGGCCTACTCCTGCACCTATTTTCTATGTTTCTATGAGATGGGACGCTGGAGGAATGGATATAGGTGAAGGTAAGGGGGAAAGTGCGGGATTGTGGGATAAATGGTGTGTATCCAGGTGGAGCAATGGGAAGAGAAGAGGGAAAGGGAGAGAAGGTGCTTGTCCTTTATTTCAGTTGGTTTCATTTCAACTGGAAACTTTCACCGAACATGTTTCCTTTCAGCCAACAGGCGGCTCAGTCTGAGACCCCCACATTCCCCCTTCAGGAAGAGCTCAGCGAACTGAAGTTGGAAACGGTTGGTGTGAAAAAGGTTCAATCTATGCTGGAGAAGAAGCTGGAAGAACTGGACAACACCGAGCTGAACATCGCCGTGACGGGAGAGACGGGTGCAGGAAAATCCACCTTCATCAACACCATGAGAGGGCTTCGTAGCGAAGATGAGGGAGGGGCTGCGGTTGGGAACAAGGAAACTACAATGGAGCCAACCGGATACGCACATCCCTATCTGCCCAATGTCCGCTACTGGGACCTGCCGGGGATCGGATCTACACAATTCACCGCGGGTTCCTACCTGAATGAAATGCAATTTGTAAAATACGATTCCTTCATCATAGTGTCAGCTGGTCGATTCACAGAGAATGATGCAAAACTTGCTAAGGGGATTAAGCGGCTGGAGAAGAATTTCTATTATGTCCGCTCTAAGATTGACAATGACCTTCGTTCAATGAAGCTGCAACGGAAGAAATTTGATGAAGATGCAGAAATTGAAACGATCCGGAGCGACTGCGTCAGTGGGTTGGGAAAGACTGGGATCCCTGATCTCAATGTGTTCCTGATATCCAGTTTCATGGGTGATATGTATGATTTCCCTCGGTTAATGGAAGCACTAGAAAATGGTTTACCAAACGTAAAGAAATCTGTCTTTCTCCTGGGCCTTCCCAACCTCAGTGCGGAGATTATTCGGAAGAAAGGTGAGGTGTTGAAGAAACGTATCTGTATGTCGACGACCTTCGCGGAAAGTAGGAGAGCTTTAACCGAGATCCGTAAATGCCTGTGTCTAGATGATGTTGGTCTCCACAGATTGGCCGACAATAAAGGCACATCCGTGGAAGAGCTGAAAGCCGCTGCACCATCACCCTTGCTGGGAGAAATAACTGCACCAGAAATAGGCAGTCTGGGTTCAGGTGCGGTCGATGTTGGTGTTTCAGTCGTTGAAACCATTGCTAGGGGTGCTTTCGGTTTTGTAGAAGGGTCATCATTTCTGAGTCAAGTGGTGGATTTTCTGGTGGGAATCGCACTGAAGTTCTTTTCTTTCAAAAGCACCCGTTAATCTTTGCATCACTATCCATCCCGTCAGTTCACGTAGTGCTGGGCTTCATACTTTGAAAAATGCTGACGCCTAATCGTGCGCTAAATCTACTCTAACTGATTGCTGTTTCCTTGGAGCTATCCGTTAGTCCGCCCAGGCCCACATGGTTTCCCGTTTGCTAAATACTATTTAATACTTTAAATACCGAAACATCACCCACTCCATCTATCTGAGATGCTGCCTGTCCCGCTGACTTACTCCAGCATTTTGTGTCTATCTTCATGTTCTCCTGAGATGCTGCCTGGTAAATTGAGCTCCTCTAGCACTTTGTGACTTTTTTTGTAAACCAGTATCTGCAGTTCCTTGTTCCTGCTGTTTGCAGTAATCATTTTTGAAAATATTCCTCGTCCATTTAGAAATTTCTGATGCAGTCGTACATTACTGAGGGAGGGGCACTCAGTTGACAATAGACAATAGGTGCAGGAGTAGATCATTCGGCCCTTCGAGCCAATGTGATCATGGCTGATCATCCACAATCAGTACCCCGTTCCTGCCTTCTCCCCATATCCCCTGAATCCGCTATCTTTATGAGCCCTATCAAGCTCTCTCTTGAAAGTATCCACAAGACCGGACTCTACCACCCTCTGAGGCAGAGAATTCCACACTCACACAACTCATTCTAAAACCTTACCCCTTTATCTTAAACTGTGCCCCCCTGGTTCTGGACTCCCCCAACATCGGGAACGTGTTTCCTGCCTCAAGCATGTTCAAACCCCCCCATTCTCTCGGCATATGACAGTCCCGCCATCCCAGGAATTATTCTTGTGAACCTCCGCTGCACTCCCTCAATAGAAAGAATGTCCTTCCTCAAATTAGGGGACCAAAACTGCACACAATACCCCAGGTGTGCTTTCACAAGGACTCTGTACAACTGCAGAAGGACCTCTTTGCTCCTATACTCAACTCCTCTTGCTATGAAGGCCAACATGCCATACGCTTTCTTCACTGCCTGCTGTACCTGCATGCTTACTTTCATTGAACGATGTACAAGGACCCCCAGATCTCGTTGTACATCCCCTTTTCCCAACTTGACACCATTTAGATAATAATCTGACTTCCTGTTTTTACTACCAAAGTCGATAACCTCACATTTATCCACATTAAACTGCATCTGCCCACTCACCCAACTTGTCCAAGTCACTCTGCATTTAAAAATAGCATCCTCCTCACAGTTCACACTGCCACCCAGCTTCGTATCATCTGTAAATTTGCTAATGTTACTTTGAATCCCTTCATCTAAAACCATTATGTATGCAGTAAATAGCTGCAATCCGAGCACCGAACCTTGCTGTACCCCACTAGTCACTGCCTGCCATTCTGAAAGGGACCCGTTAATCCCTACTCTTTGTTTCCTATTTGCCTTCCAATTTTCAATCCATGTCAGCACTCTACCCCAACACCATGTGCCCTAATTTAGCCCACTAATCTCCTATGTGGGACCTTAGCAAATGCTTTCAAAAAAGCCAGGTACACTGCATCCACTGGCTCTCCCTTGTCCATTTTCCTAGTTACATCCTCAAAAAATTCCAGAAGATTAGTCAAGCATTATTTCTCCTTATTAAATCCATGCTGACTTGGACCGATCCTGTTACTGATATCCAAATGTTCGGCTATGTCATCTTTTATAATTGACTCCAGAATCTTCCCCACCACCAGTGTTGGGCTAACTGGTCTATAATTCCCTGTTTTCTCTCTCTCGCCTTTCTTACAAAATGGGATAAAATTAGCTGCCCTCCAATCCACAGGAACTGATCCTGAATCGAAAGAACTACCCCATCGCCTCTGCCCACTTGTCTGTCTATTTGATAAGAGGTATACCCTTGAATATACAGTTCCCAGCCCTGGTCCTCTTGCAGCCATGTCTCTGTAATTCCGACAACATCATACTTGCCAATTTCTAACTGAGCTTCAAACTCGTCCACTTTATTTTATTATACGTCACGCATTCATATACAACACTTTGCCTTCAGTATTCACCTCCCCTCTCGCACCGATTGCAATTGGCCTTGACCTTAATCACTATCCCTTCTCGAACTTTCCTTCCCATTAATTCGAGAGTCTTTTGTCATTTTTCCTGTACTCACTTCCCCTTCAATTCCATCTTTCAACTCCCAATTTGTCAATCCCTCCCCCCCACTATTTAGTTTAAACCCACACGTGTAGCCCTAGCAAACCTGCCAGCCAGAACGTCGGTCCCCCTCCAGTTAAGGTGTAACCCATCCCTTTTATACAGATCACCCCTACCCCAGAAGAGATCCCAGCTGTCTATAAATCTAAAGCCTTGCTGCACCAGCCCCTCAGCCACACATTCAGATCCCCTATCTCCATGTTCCTGTCCGCACTAGCACGAGGTACTGGAAGCAATCCAGAGATAACCACCCTTGAAGTCCTGCCTTTTAGTCTTCTTCCTAACTCTCTGAACTCACATTGCAGAACATCCTTCTTACTCTTCCCGACGTTGTTTGTGCCCACGTGCACGACCTCTGCCAGGTGTTCACCTTGCCTCTCGAGGGTGTTCTGAATTTGGTTTGTGACATCTTGAACTCTGGCACCAGGAAGGCAAGAGACCATCCTCGCATCTCGCCTGCCGCCACAGAATCTGCAGTCCGCAAATCAGACAATGGAGTCACCCACCACTATAGCTCTACCCGACGTCGGTCTCGCCGGTCAAGTCCCACCTCTCGGATTGGAGCCACTGACGTGTCCACCACTCGGACTGGAAGCGTCGTCTCCTCTGACAGCTCCCAAGAGGGTGTACATGTTTTCATTCGGCACAGCCACCTGGGTCTCCTGCACTCCACGCATACTCCTCTTTCTCTCGGTCCCACACCTTCGTTCTTCCTGTATCCTTGGTGTGACCACCTCACTGTAGGTCCTGTCCAGGAAACACGTTACCCCGGATGGCCCTGAGGTCTCCAGTGCCTGAGGTCGCCAGCTGCTTCTCCAGTGCCCCAACTCTGTCCTTCAGGAGCTGAACCCGGACACACTTACCACAGTTGTAGCAGCCAGATGTGTCCTGGGCCTCCCACACCCTGCATGCATCACACTGTCTCATCTTACCCATCATGTGTTCACCACGTCCCGTCCTCTCCAGCTGTTGGCACAGTCTCCTCTCCTCAGCCTCCTCGCCGAAGACTCTCGAGCCAAAGATTCGCACTTTTCTCTCAATACTCTCGAGCCAAAGACTTGTACTTTTCTCTCAAGGCACTTCCCCTACTGCCCGCTTCCCTCGAGCAACCTTGCTTATATTGGCTAATTTATAAATCCCATTCCTCAGTTTAAAACTCTTTTTTCCCCTCTGACTAACCTTTCTCCCATGAACTTTCAGCCAATAATCTCTTCTCCCTGCTTCTCATTGATTGCTGCTTCTCCGAGCTACATGTAAGGACTGAACAGGCGGCCATAAAGGATCTGTGCCCTATGTTGAACAAGTACAGAGATATTATTCCCAGCATCCTGGTCAATGTTCACCTGTGAGGCATCAACACTGTGCTGGGTGATCTGGTCATGTTCAGCTTGCTGTGCATCGGGTCATGCTGTGTTCATGTTTCACACACCACAACTACAAACACTTCAGAAGCCCCCTAAAGATGTAAATCGCTGATCCTGAAGTAGTCACAAACGGGGCATATTATAGTGGGTACCTTTGCCCCAGTGGGACATGTCCGGTGTTGATCTGGCCAGCAACTCACTTGGGCAGTTTACAACCCAGCGGAATGAATATTGAATCTCTAACTTCAAGTAACCTTTGCATCCCCTCTCTCTCCGTCCCCCCACCACCCTCGTCATCATACTAGTCTCACTATCGTCCTGTTGAGCACCACAGTCTGTATAACTCGTTACCACCTTCCCCACAGCCAACAATGCACCATTGTGGGCTCTACCTGTCCTTCATCATTGCTGCTTGTTTTGATTTGTCCTTTTACATATATTTCATCCATTTGTTCTCTGTACCATTCCATATCTCTCGTTTCTCTCTCCCCTGACTCTCAATCCGAAGAAGGGTGTCGACCCGAAACTTCACCTATTCCTTTTCTCCAGAGATGCTGCCTGTCCCGCTGAGTTACTGCAGCGTTTTGTGTCTGTCTATGATTCTACCAGCCCGTTTGTGTCCCTCAGAACTTCCCGACAAGCAACAATAAACCAGTTCTCATTCAGCTGCAAAACACTCCAATGCATCTACTTTGGTGTCAATGCGAACTGGAAAGTCAGCGACTCCATTAACCATATAACATATAACCTTATAACAATTACAGCACGGAAACAGGCCATCTCGGCCCGACAAGTCAGTGCCGAACAATTATTTTCCCCTAGTCCCATCTACCTGCACTCAGACCATAACCCTCTATTCCTTTCCCATCCATATACCTATCCAATTTATTTTTAAATGATAAAACCTGCCTCCACCACTTCCACTGGAAGCTCATTCCACACCGCTACCACTCTCTGAGTAAAGAAGTTCCCCCTCATGTTACCCCTAAACGTCTGTCCCTTAATTCTGAAGTCATGTCCTCTTGTTTGAATCTTCCCTACTCTCAATGGGAAACGCTGATCCAAGTCAACTCTGTCTATCCCTCTCATCATTTTAAATACCTCTATCAAGTCCCCCCTTAACCTACTGCGCTCCAGAGAATAAAGACCTAACTTATTCAACCTTTCTCTGGAACTTAGTTGCTGAAACCCAGCCACCATTCTAGTAAATCTCCTCTGCACTCGAATAAAAGTTGCGTCTTCACCAGGAAGCGGCTGAAGGACGGTATCCCCCGCACCGTACCCTCTTCCCCCACATCAAAACACAAAAAAACACACTTTTACATATCTAAATAAACAAAAAAACAAAAAGATACCGGGCTGTAGGTGGAGGCTGCTGGCACCAGCGCCACCGGAAGTACAACACTGTTCTTTTAGCTTTTCTAATTACTTTCTTAAGATTCTTTTTACATTCTTTATACTCCTCAAG
The DNA here is from genome assembly GCF_010909765.2 of Amblyraja radiata. NCBI lineage: Eukaryota > Metazoa > Chordata > Chondrichthyes > Rajiformes > Rajidae > Amblyraja > Amblyraja radiata. Next base: position 59,963,815 of record NC_045967.1, on the reverse strand, counting down.
CACCTCATTTACTTCATGCTGCCTATAATTATTGTAGATCTCTCTCTTTTTCCGAACCAAGTGTCCAATTTCCCTTGAAAACCATGACTATTTCCAATTTTTACTATTTCCTTTCAACCGAACAGGGACATAAAGATTCTGTACTCTTAAAATTTCACCTTTAAATGTCCTCCATTTCTCTTATAACCATATAACAATTACAGCACGGAAACAGGCCATCTCGACCCTTCTAGTCCGTGCCAAACACGCATTCTCCCCTAGTCCCATATACCTGCACTCAAACCATAACCCTCCATTCCTTTCCCGTCCATATAACTATCCAATTTATTTTTAAATGATAAAAACGAACCTGCCTCCACCACCTTCACTGGAAGCTCATTCCACACAGCCACCACTCTCTGAGTAAAGAAGTTCCCCCTCATGTTACCCCTAAACTTCTGTCCCTTAATTCTCAAGTCATGTCCCCTTGTTTGAATCTTCCCTACTCTCAGTGGGAAAAGCTTATCCACGTCAACTCTGTCTATCCCTCTCATCATTTTAAAGACCTCTATCAAGTTCCCCCTTAACCTTCTGCGCTCCAAAGAATAAAGCCCTAACTTGTTCAACCTTTCTCTGTAACTTAGTTGCTGAAACCCAGGCAACATTCTAGTAAATCTCCTCTGTACTCTCTCTATTTTGTTGACATCCTTCCTATAATTAGGCGACCAAAATTGTACACCATACTCCAGAATTGGCCTCACCAATGCCTTGTACAATTTTAACATTACATCCCAACTTCTATACTCAATGCTCTGATTTATAAAGGCCAGCACACCAAAAGCTTTCTTTACCACCCTATCTACATGAGATTCCACTTTCAGGGAACTGTCCACAGTTATTCCAAGATCCCTCTGTTCACCTGCATTCTTCAATTCCCTACCATTTACCATGTACGTCCTATTTTGATTTGTCCTGCCAAGATGTAGCACCTCACACTTCTCAACATTAAACTCCATCTGCCATCTTTCAGCCCATTCTTCCAACCGGCATAAATCTCTCTGTAGACTTTGAAAATCTACTTCATTATCCACAGCCCCACCTATCTTAGTATCATCTGCATACTTACTAATCCAATTTACCACACCATCATCCAGATCATTGATGTACATGACAAACAACAGTGGACCGAACACAGATCCCTGTGGCACCCCACTAGTCACTGGCCTCCAACCTGACAAACAACCATCCACCATTACTCTCTGGCATCTCCCATTCAGCCACTGTTGAATCCATCTTGCTACTCCACCATTAATACCCAACCATTGAACCTTCTTAACCAACCTTCCGTGAGGAACCTTGTCAAAGGCCTTACTGAAGTCCATATATACAACATCCACGGCTTTACCCTCATCAATTTCCCGAGTAACCTCTTCAAAAAATTCAAGAAGATTAGTCAAACATGACCTTCCAGGCACAAATCCATGTTGACTGTTCCTAATCAGACCCTGTTTATCCAAATGCTTATATATATTATCTCTAAGTATCCTTTCCATTAATTTGCCCACCACTGACATCAAACTAACAGGTCTATAATTGCTAGGTTTACTCTTAGACCCCTTTTTAAACAATGGAACAACATGCGCAGTACGCCAATCCTCCGGCACTATTGCCGTTTCTAATGACATTTGAAATATTTCTGTCATAGCCCCTACTATTTCTACACTAACTTCCCTCAATGTCCTAGGGAATATCCTGTCCGGACCTGGAGACTTATCCACTTTTATATTTCTCAAAAGTGTCAGTACATCCTCTTCTTTGAATCTCATAGTTTCCATAGCTACTCTACTTGTTTCCCTTACCTCACATAATTCAATATCCTTCTCCTTGGTGAATACCGAAGAAAAGAAATTGTTCAATATTCTTCTACATCTTTCCCATAAAACAAAATGTCCCAATTTACTCCTTTTAAATCCTTTCGCATCTCATCAAAGCTAGCCTTTCTCCAATCAAAAATCTCAACCCTAGGTCCAGTTCTGACCCTCTCCATAATTATATTGAAACTAATGGTATTGTGATCACTGGACCCGAAGTGCTCCCCAACGCATACCTCCGCCACCTGTCCCGTCTCATTTCCTAACAGGAGGTCCAGCACTGCCCCTCCTCTAGTAGGTACCTCTATGTATTGCTGCAAAAAACTATCCTGCACACATTTTACAAACTCCAAACCATCCAGCCCATTTACAGAATGTGTTTCCCAGTCTATGTGTGGAAAGTTGAAATCTCCCACAATCACTACCTTGTGCTTACTACTAATATCTGCTATCTCCTTACATATTTGCTCTTCCAATTCTCGACCCCCTTTTGGCGGTCTATAATACACCCCTATAAGTGTTGCTACACCTTTCCCACTTCTCAGTTCCACCCAAATAGCCTCCCTCGACAATCCCTCCAATCTATCCTGCCAAAGCACTGCTGTAATATCTTCCCTGACAAGCAATGCAACACCTCCACCTCTTGCCCCTCCAATTCTATCACACCTGAAGCAACGAAATCCTGGAATATTTAGTTTCCAATCACAGCCCTCCTGCAACCATGTTTCACTGATCGCCACAACATCATACTTCCAGGTGTCAATCCAGGCTCTAAGCTCATCCACAATGCTCCTAGCATTAAAATTACACATTTACTCCAATCTCTCCACCCCTGAACGCACTGCCATTGAATCACTCCGCAAAAATCCAGATTGGGTTATCAAACCAGCCGACAAGGGAGGTGCCATGGTAGTCTGGCGAGTCGATCTCTACAAAGCTGAGGCCACGCGCCAACTCTCGGACACCTCCTACTTACCCCTGGACCATGACCCCACTGACGAGCACCAGGCCACCATATCTAGCACCATCACCGACTTCATCAATTCCCACGCCCAGCCCGACCAAGCTTCCAACCTCATCGTTCCCCAGCCCCACACGGCCCGTTTTTACATTCTCCCCAAAATCCACAAACCCGGCTCTCCCGGCAGATCCATTGTCTCTGCCTGTTCGTGCCCCACCGAACTCATCTCCACATACCTTGACTCCATACTATCCCCCTTGGTCAAATCCCTTCCCACCTATGTTCTAGACACCTCAGACACTCTCCGCGCATTCCACTCTCTAGGCCCTCACCCCCTCATCTTCACCATGAACGTCCAGTCACTCTACACCTCCATCCCCCACCAGGATGGCCTCAAAGCCTTCTGGTTCTTCCTCGACCAGAGGAGCAACCTATACCCAGCCACCGACACTCTCCTCCGCCTAGCGGAGTTGGTCCTCACTCTCAACAACTTTACGTATCTTCCAGCCTCTTATTCTCTGTTTATTTTCTTTTTCTTCTTTCTCCTCTAGATTTTGGGCCCGACTGCTTCCCTTCTCTGCTTCCTGCCTCACACTCTGTCTACTAGCTTTCTCTATTTGAGTCCCTCCCCCCAACCATTCTAGAAAGTCTCCCCAGTAATCTTTGCCAATCTCCCCACCAGGATATTGGTCCCCCTCGGGTTCAAGTGCAGCCCGTCCTTTCAGTACAGGTCACACCTTCCCCAAAAGAAGTCCCAATGTCCCAGAAACTTGAATCCCTGCCCACTGCACATTAGATTGTGCCTGGCAGCGAGTGTCTGGGAAGGACGTTTCTCTCCAGGACGGGAAACTTACAGTGTGGGGAAAGTGGGAACGTGTCTGAGAACCTGTCACTTGTCTTATTCCCAGTAATCTTCACCAAGGTGAAGGAGCGGAGATACGTCTGCAAGAAGACCAACTCTCTGTGAGGGAACTGGGACCATGTCTATCATCTACAGCTCCAGACAAAGAGATATGGAGAATGTTTAGAACTAATGAGAATGACCCGCCTGAAATACATCCCACTGGAATGTGGGCGGCACAGTGGCGCAGCGGTAGAGCTGCTGCCTCACAGTGCCAGAGACACGGGTTCAATCCTGACTACGGGTGCTGTCTGTTTGTGCATGGGCTTCCACCGGGTGCGATGGTTTCCTCCCACACTCCAAAGACATACAGGTGTGTGTGTTAATTGGCTTCTGTCAGCATGGTAAATTGACCCTAGTGTGTAGGATAGTGCTAGTGTACAGGATGATCAATGGGCCGCATGTAATCAGTGGGCCGAAGGGCCTGTTTCCGCGCTGTATCTCTAAACTAAACTGTAACCACGACTGTTGTGGTATTATTTTGCATTCTGTTATTATATGACAACGTTGTTTCTAATGTAACCGGCAATTACTATTGCAGCTTTGATTATACAGCTCGTTGATTGAGCAGGAAATGCTGATGTAAAATAAGCCACATTGGGGGGTTTAATATGTACTTGTGTAGTAATGTGGATCCTGTTCCCTTCAACTGACTTGTTGATGGTGAATGTGTGTAATCAGATTAGTCTCGCACAGCAACAGGTGACTCTTTGACATGATATGTAATACTGTTGCTGTTGATGGGTCAACACATGTGAACTGTTTAGACAAGTAGACTTGTATCTATTGTTAATTAACAAGCTTGCTTCGGTACAAATATACACAATAAAAGTTCTATATAAAGCCTAACTCTTAGTCTTCGTCCGTTAATTAAAATGACTGCAGCTGACCCGTGTTAGTGAAACTTGTGAGATCCGGTTGTGTTTCAACATGCTGAATATAGAGACAGATATTTCCCCTGGAGGAACGGGTTACATATCACTGCCAGGTCGTGCGGCACTGTGGTCAACCCAGTTCTATAACCGGGCATTGATGTTGAGAATGGGTCAGCACAGTGGCACAGCGGGTAGAGCTGCTGATTCACGGCGCGGGTGATTCAAGTTCCATCCTGACATCGGTTCTTGTCCGTGTGGAGCTACCACAGTCTCCCCGTGACCATGTGGGTTCCCTCTGGGTGTCCCGGTCTCCTCCCACATCCCAAAGACGTGCGGGTTTGTAGGTTGATTGGTCTCTGTATATTACCCCTAGTACGTAGGGAGTGGGCGAGAAAGTGGGACAACTTAGAACTGGTGTGAAGGTGAGATCGATGGTCGCCCTCGACTAGTTGGGCCGAATGGCCTGTTTCCATGCTGTATCTCTAAATAACCATTCTGTGTCACGTCAAGGGGGTCAGTATCTGCTGCCATCACCATGAAGTGGAAGACCACACACAGGCCTTGTCTTTGGTTTGTACTGAAGCAGTAAGGTGGGAAATGGGGTTCCCACATGTTTGGGGAATCTGGTCACGTGGACATTTGTTGAGGATTTGATCATTAAAGTGTTGTGTTTACAAAACCCAATCTGATGTGGGGGGTGTTAGATACAGCTCTTGGGGCTAACGGAATCAAGGGATTTGGGGAGAAAGCAGGAACAGGGTACTGATTGTGGATGATCAGCCATTATCATATTGAATCGTAGTGCTGACAGGAAGGGGCCGAATGGTCTACTGCACCTATTTTCTATATATTTATAAGACTGGAAGAGTTGGAGACAATGAGTGGGCTGAGAGAGAGCTGAGAAGGGAAGGAGAAAGTAGGGACTACCTGAAATTAGAGGTCAATGTTCATACCGCTGGGGTGTAAACTGCCCAAGGGAAATATGAGGTGCTACTCCTCCAATATACGGTGGTCCTCACCCTGGCCATGGAGGAGACCCAGGACAGAGAGGTCGGATTCGGAATGGGAGGGGGAGTTGAAGTGTTGAGCCACCGGGAGATCAGGTTGGTTATTGCGGACCGAGCGGAGGTGTTGGGCGAAGCGATCGCCCAGCCTACACTTGGTCTCACCGATGTAGACCAGCTGACACCTAGAGCAGTGGATGCAATAGATACATTTGGAGGAGGTGCAGGTGAACCTCTGTCACACCTGGAACGACTGCTTGGGTCCTTGAATGGAGTCGAGGGGGGAGGTAAAGCGACAAGTGTAGCATTTCCTGCGCTTGCAAGGGAAAGTGCCCGGAGAGGGTTTGGTTCGGGTGGGAAGGACGAAATGACCTTTACAGGAAGCAGGGTGGGAAGAAGCATTATCTAGATTGCCATGGGAGTCAGTGGGTTTATAGTGGATGTCGGTCAGCAGTTTACATCTGTGTAAAGCTTTCATAGCAAAAGGATTTGAGTATAGGAGCAGGGAGGTTCTACTGCAGTTGTACAGGGTCTTGGTGAGACCACACCTGGAGTATTGCGTACAGTTTTGGTCTCCAAATCTGAGGAAGGACATTATTGCCATAGAGGGAGTGCAGAGAAGGTTCACCAGACTGTTTCCTGGGATGTCAGGACTGTCTTATGAAGAAAGACTGGATAGACTTGGTTTATACTCTCTAGAATTTAGGAGATTGAGAGGGGATCTTATAGAAACTTACAAAATTCTTAAGGGGTTGGACAGGCTAGATGCAGGAAGATTGCTTCCGATGTTGGGGAGGTCCAGGACAAGGGGTCACAGCTTAAGGATAAGGGGGAAATCCTTTAAAACCGAGATGAGAAGAACTTTTTTCACACAGAGAGTGGTGAATCTCTGGAACTCCCTGCCACAGAGGGTAGTCGAGGCCAGTTCATTGGCTATATTTAAGAGGGAGTTAGATGTGGCCCTTGTGGCTAAGGGGATCAGAGGGTATGGAGAGAAGGCAGGTACGGGATACTGAGTTGGATGATCAGCCATGATCATATTGAATGGCGGTGCAGGCTCGAAGGGCCGAATGGCCTACTCCTGCACCTAATTTCTATGTTTCTATGTTTCTAAGTCTCCCCTCCCCCTCTCAGAGCATGGCAGAAAATGAGAACCTCTGCTTGGTCAGGTGTGTAATGAGTGACTAATCATAACTGTCGTCTCATATGGAGTGTAACTGGGTAGGTGCACAACTGACGCTTCTCCTGACTGGATGTCTAGAATGAGGGGGTTCTCCAAGTAAAGGATCAGGTTTTCAGGGCAGAGACAAAATTACATTTGCCCACCCAATACTGTTCACCTAAACGGATGGAAACTGCAAATGAGTAAAGTTCGGAGGGATCTAGGTGTTCTCGTGCATGAGCCTCAAAGCTAGTCGGCTGGTCCGAAGATAGACACAAAATGCTTGAGTAACCACGTGGGACTGGCAGCGTCTCTGTAGGGAAGGAATGGGTGACGTTTCGGGTCGAGACTCTTCTTCAGTGTGTCAGGGGAGAGATAGACACAGAGATGTGGAAGGGAAAGGTGTGAAACCGAGACATCATAGGGAACTGAGATCAAATAAAGTGAGATGAATAGATTATTTCAGCTGAGGGGAAGGAGACAATGAAGCATACAAAGATAAAATGGAATCACATTTAATAACAGTCAAACTGGTCGGAGAATTAGGATGGGGAGGGATGGAGAGAGAGGGAAAGCAGAGGTTTAGAAGATAGAAAAGTCAATATGCTGAGTTACTTCAACATTTTGTGTCTATCTTTGGTGTAAATCAGCATCTGCAGTTCCTTCCTGCACAGTCAGTCAGCTGGTCCAACAAGTAGTTAAGAAGTCACGTGGACCTTTGTATGATTTCCTAAAGGTTTATCACCACACCGTTTACCTAATCACAACGAAGGCAGGCCAGTGTGTCTACTTTCCGAGAAGTTGAGATTTGATGTCAATGATGCTCTCAACGTGTTTTACACATCACTGGAGACAGTAACCTGACTGGTTGTATCATGGCCTGGTTCGGCAATTCCAATGCACTGAAACGCAAGAGGCTGGAGAGAGCGGTGGACCCAGCCCAGTCCATCATGGACACTGCTCCCCACCACCAAAAGCATCAACATGAGACACTCTCATCAGAAAGATGTAATAGGAACCTGAGGGGCAACTTTTTCAGTCAGAGTGTGGTGAATATATGGAACGAGCAGGAGGTAGTTGAGGCAGGTAATATTACAACATTTAAGAGACACTTAGGTGGGTCAGGTACATGGATAGGAAGATAGACATAAAAAAGCTGGAGTTACTCTGCGGGACAGGCAGCATCTCTGGATAGTTCAAGTTTAAGTTACATTTATTATCACATGCAGTGAGGTGTGAGTTACCGTACAGCCATACGGATAAAGAACACAACACACGATCGAGTTTACCATGAACATCCCCACACAGCAGAATCATCGTTTCCCACTGTGGGGGAAGGCAATAAAGTTCAGTCATCCACCTCTTGGTTCACCCGCGATCGGCGCCTTTAAACCCTCTGCAGTCGCTCTAATGGGGTGATTTCCAGTTCAGTTGAGTTTATTGTGCTGTGTTTCCCGGAGGTGGATGGTCTGTGCGTATTGTAAAACCATTTGGGAAGAAGGAAATTCCTCATGTGCTTGCTGTGGTAAACGGAACATCAAAAGGAAAGTCTGTAAATAAGGAGCAGATGAATCTTTGTTTGTTTAGCTATCTCCTAGATTGCCCCAGTAATCACTGTATTTGGCGCTCTGGAATAAAGTCTAGATTATCTTGCCAGATATTTGTGTTGTGTTTTAACGTTTTCTTTAACAGTCCCACACCTGGAGCTCTATGTTTTTCTCCGGTTTCCTTAAACCACACAGCACAGTTGGCTTGGGAGACGGGATGCGGGAATCTTGAGGTGGATTCCCAGAATGACTGGCCTGTTCAATGTGGAGAAACTGAGCCCAAATTGACTGGGATTTGGAGAGGTGATCCAGTTCAAAACAGTAGGATTAGGGGATGGGTTGACAGGGCCGTACCTGTGAAGCTGTTCACTCTGCGGGCAGTACGCAGAGCTGGAATAATGGCCATGGAGGAATGTGTCCATTCTGTTTCCAGCGGCAGATAATGACCCGACAGTGTTCTGACAATCTAACCGCTGTCAGCTTGTTAAATCAGCACAAGCGCATTGGCTATCCAGTTAGCAGAAAGACAATACATGATTATCATCAAGCCGTCTACAATGCACAGATATATGATAAGGGAATAATATTTGAAACAAGGTAAAGTCCAGCAAAGTCCGATTGAAGATAGTTCAATGTGCAGTTATATCAGCTCGTTTTGTGTTTGCTAATAGCATCACGTGACAGATACCATTCCAATTACTGTTAACACACACGCTACAGTCATGTGGATTTGTTGGGTTGAGAGATAAAACAGCGACTCGGAGACGCCCGGTCATTCGAACTCCAGGAAGGCAGAAGCTGACCGCAAGCCCAGATCTCCGCGAATCCTCGCTCTCCTGCAGGTAACGTGGACATGTTGTAATGGAATATACGATATGATCAAACTGGAATGATTCACGACCTGGTGGGAAGCTGAAGTGTTTTCAGACAATTGACCAATTACCAAGCGACTGATTCGAATTTCACTTGGTATATGTGACAATAAAATGAACTTGAAATCTTGAAACCCAGAAATAGTGGATGCATTAGTGATAATCATTCAAAACTCTTTAGATTCTAGAGTAGTTCCTGAGGATTGGAGGGTAGCTAATGTAACACCACTTTTAAAAAAGGGAGGGAGAGAGAAAACGGGGAATTACAGGTCAGTTAGTCTAACGTCGGTAGTGGGGAAACAGCTAGAGTCAGTTATTAAAGATGGGATAGCAGCACATTTGGAAAGTGGTGAAATCATTGGACAAAGTCAGCATGGATTTATGAAAGGTAAATCATGTCTGACGAATCATAGAATTTTTCGAGGATGTAACTAGTAGAGTGGATAAGGGAGAACCAGTGGATGTGTTATATCTGGACTTTCAGAAGGCTTTCGACAAGGTCCCACATAAGAGATTAGTATACAAACTTAAAGCACACGATATTGGGGGTTCAGTATTGATGTGGATACAGAACTGGCTGGCAAACAGGAAGCAAAGAGTAGAAGTAAACGGGTCATTTTCAGAAAGGCAGGCAGTGACTAGTGGGGTACCGCAAGGCTCAGTGCTGGGACCCCAGCTATTTACAATATATATCAATGATTTGGGTGAGGGAATCGAATGCAACATCTCCAAGTTTGTGGATGACACAAAGCTGGGGAGCAGTGTTAGCTGTGAGGAGGATGCTAGGAGGCTGCAAAGTGGCTTGGATAGGCTGGGTGAGTGGGCAAATGCATGGCAGATGCACTATAATGTGGATAAATGTGAAGTTATCCACTTTGTGGCAAAACAGGAAAGTAGACTATTATCTAAATGGTGGCCGATTAGGAAAAGTGAAGATGCAACGAGACCTGGGTGTCATGGTACACCAGTCATTGAAAGTAGGCATGCAGGTGCAGCAGGCAGTGAAGAAAGCGAATGGTATGTTAGCATTCATAGCAAAAGGATTTGAGTGTAGGAGCAGGGAGGTTCTACTGCAGTTGTACAGGGTCTTGGTGAGACCATACCTGGAGTATCCAGGACAAGGGGTCACAGCTTAAGGATAAGGGGGAAATCCTTTAAAACCGAGATGCGAAGAACTTTTTTCACACAGAGAGTGGTGAATCTCTGGAACTCTCTGCCACAGAGGGTAGTCGAGGCCAGTTCATTGGCTATATTTAAGAGGGAGTTAGATGTGGCCCTTGTGGCTAAAGGGATCAGAGGTTATGGAGAGAAGGCAGGTACGGGATACTGAGTTGGATGATCAGCCATGATCATATTGAATGGCGGTGCAGGCTCGAAGGGCCGAATGGCCTACTCCTGCACCTAATTTCTATGTTTCTATGTATTGCGTACAGTTTTGGTCTCCAAATCTGAGGAAATACATTCTTACCATAGAGGGAGTACAGAGAAGGTTCACCAGACTGATTCCTGGGATGTCAGGACTTTCATATGAAGAAAGACTGGATAGACTCGGCTTGTACTCGCTGGAATTTAGGAGATTGAGGGGGGATCTTATATAAAATTACAAAATTATTAACGGGTTAGACAGGCTAGATGCAGAAAGATTGTTCCCGATGTTGGGGGAGTCCAGAGCAAGAGGTCACTGTTTAAGGATAAAGGGGAAATCCTTTAGGATCGAGATGAGAAAAACATTTTTCACACAGAGAGTGCTGAATCTGTGGAATTCTCTGCCACAGAAGGTAGTTGAGGCCAGTCCATTGGCTATATTTAAGAGGGTTAGATGTGGCCCTTGTGGCTAAAGGGAACAGGGGGTATGGAGAGAAGGCAGGTACAGGATACTGAGTTGGATGATCAGCCGTGATCATATTGAATGGCGGTGCAGGTGCGAAGAGCCGAATGGCATACTCCTGCACCTATTTTCTATGTTTCTATGAAACCATGAAGCGGAAAGCGGGATGTTTACAATGTTCCAGTGCTACGGGGTGAAGCTGAGATGACAATCTGACCCCAGGCGCGGACGTTGCAGAGTCATTTCTCAAATGTGATGGGCTCCATGTTCAACCAATTGGACCCGGGAGATGCAGGACTGGTGATCAGCTGATACCGTTAGTGCTCGTTCTCACCTAGGCTGCAGCTAATAACGGCCTGTTTCCTTTATCATCGTTCATTTTGTGCAAATCTTTCATTAATTCATTCTAGAACTTTCTACATCACCGTCCATATATTTATTTCCCCTCTCCCCTGACAGTCTGAAGAAGTGTGCGACATGAAACGTCACCCATTCCTTCTCTCCAGGGATGCTGTCCCGCTGAGTTACTCCAGCTTTCTGTATCTATCTTCGGTTTCAACCAGCACCTGCAGTACTTTCCTTAACATACTTTCCATAACATGATGGCCAGAAGTGAACACAATACTCTAAATGCGGTTTTGCCAACGTCTTATGTAGCTGTAACAAGACTTCCCAACATCTGTACGATAGTCTCACTGATGAAGGCCAATGTGCCAAAGCCTTTTTGACCACCCCATCTATCAGTGCCGCACCTTCAAGCAACTATATCCCTGCACTCCTAGATCGCTCTGTTCTGCAACTCTCACCAGAGCCCCACCACTCACTGTAGGTCCCGTCATGTTACAGTTTCCAAATGCAACATCTCACATTTCCCTACCCGTGTAAAAAAGGGAGTTTGTGGAGTGCCTCTGAGATAGATTCTTAGAGCAGCATGTACTGGAGCCTACCAGGGAGAAGGCAATTCTGGATTTAGAATTGTGTAATAAACTGGATTTGATAAGGGAACGCAAGGTAATGGAGGTCTGGAGGTACTGGGCCCTGGTAAGCCCACGCCTGGAGTATTGTGTGCAGTTTTGGTCTCCAAATTTGAGGAAGACATTCTTGCTATTGAGGTAGTGCAGCGTAGGTTCACAAGGTTAATAGTAAGATTAAACGAGAACTTACCAGTTCGAAGTTTGATCTGTATTTTATGAGGAGTTACAATGAGGGATTACGTGAAGAACCCGTCCAGCACGCATGCGCGACATACTTCAAAGCAGCGGTGTGGAATCACAGAAAGACACACTAATTAAAATAAACATAGTAAGAAAAAAGGAGAACTTAAATATCAGTTGGTACACAAAATTGCTGGGGGAACTCAGCGGGTGCAGCAGCATCTATGGAGCGAAGGAAATAGGCGACGTTTCGGGCCGAAACCCTTCTTCAGACGGGTTGATCTCTATAATTGAGGGTGGGAGCGGAGGGTACGTAATCCCTCATCGTAACTCCTCATAAAATACAGATCAAACTTCGAACTGGTAAGTTCTCGTTTAAACTTACTATTTTACTTCGGCGTCACGTGAGTGACTACGTGAAGATTTTAAAGCTCTGTGATTTCAAACCATGTAACAGTTCATACTTCACTCGCTGCCGAAGTCATTCGAGGGAGGAAGTATGTTATCGTAATCAACCATGATCTGTTTGTAAAACAATAATGGTGTTATTCAAACAATAACAAAGAAAAATGCTCCCCCGGGCTTAATTTATATATTTGCAGATTCTAATACTTTTTCTGCAAATGATACAGGTTCTGCCAGCGGCTTGTTTTAAACATTTTTGGAACGTTTTTCTCCCTAGACCACCCCGCTGTAGCCAAGATGTGGTCCATAGGCACGTCCATCCTCTTAGCCGCCGATATGGATGCTGCCCTGGTGGAGTGAGATTTGTACACGTTAGTATTTGCTCCAGCAGCTTCCAGTACCTGCTTGAGCCATCTTGATAGTTTGGCTCGTCACCCGACCATGAGATTTCTTGTGGCTGACACATAAGGCTTTTCCTCTCCCTCGGGGATTTCTTGTTGTGTCGATGTAATTCAATAAGTGGGTCATGACACATAACCGTGGTTCAGGTGGGTATGCCCGGAATTCCATGACTGGACCTGATGTTCCTGGTCTGCTCTGTTTGACCAGCCCCTGAATGGTAAATGAGACACGGTCTGGTGTTATAACCACATTGTCCAATAGTAGTAGATGGAAGGACTGGACCCTTTGTGCTGAGACAAGGCCATCAGCATGACCATCTTCAGGGTGTTCCAGGGTGAAGGACCTGGCTGGTGACCATCCCCTAAGGTATGTCAGGACCACACTGACATCCCAGATTTGGGTGGACCTAGATCTGGGGAATTAGAGTTGAATATGCCTCTCATGAGTTTGATCACCAGCCGTTGAGACCCTATGGCCTGTTGTCCTGGTGCCTGAATTAAGTAGGCTGACAGAGCACTTCTGGCTGTGCTAATGGTGCTGTAGCTGAGTCCTTCATTGTGGTGAAGGCCTGCCAGGAACTCTAGTACATTGTTTATTGTAGTAGTTGAATGTGTAGTTCCTGTATTCAAACAGTATCTTCCCCACTTCTTGATGTTCGACAAGTATTGTTTCCTTGTGGACATGCGGCCGGATGCTGTCATCGTGTTGATAGTGTTGCCTGACAATCCCAGCCCCAGCAATGGCCTTTTCAAAATCTGTAAACCCAGTAGTTTGATTTTATCGTGGCATGGGTGGCTTATGCCTGATACCGGGTGAGTTAATAAGTCTGGTCTACTGGGAAAGTCATTGGGGTTTCGATGACCATGTCGAGGACCACTGGGAACCATGGATAGTCGGTCGGATAGGCCAGGCCAGGCCATGGATAGGCCAGTCGGATACTATCAAAATACCTGAAGCAGAGTCCATCTGTATTTTGCATAGTACCCGACTAATGAGGCCGTAGTACCTGATTGATGAGGTAGAAAGAGGGGAGAAAACATAGAGATTAGATCCCCCCCCTTCAGTTCAGCGATAATGTATCCATTGCCGCTGCCTGCAAGGTCTGGTTCCCATGCGACATACGTCAGTACGTGGTGATTCAATTGGAATACAGAGAAATCGATATCTGGTGTTCCATATTGCTTTGTAATTTCAGCAAATACTTTGGTATAATATGTCTGCCACAGTTTTTAGCTCACCTGGTAGGTAAGTTGCTGATAGTCAAATATGTTTGAGGACATACCATTACCAAATTGTTAATCAAATTTGTCACATGATATCGATTTTATTCCGCCCATGTGGTTTGGTATATGCCACCACTGTGATATTGTCAATTTATAAACGAACATACCGAATGGTGCACTATTGAACAATATGCTTTTAACCCATAGAACGTACCCAACATTTCCACTAGGTTTTATGTCCAGTGTCTGTAGTGATGATGACTCCAAATTAGTTAATTTACCACCTGTTCTGGATATGGGTTATTTTGTTTAAACACTAGCACCTTAGCTCTAATGGGAAGGTCCAAGTTAGGTAGCTAGTAATGCTGCTACTAATTTCCCAATTACTCTTGCCACTTTGTCGAATGGTTGGTTGATTGTTAACCATTAATTTGTTAGGTTTGTGCCAATTACGCCGACTCTCCTTTTGGCAACGTTAGACAAGTGGATTGAGTTATTGAATACCAGATAGTCCATAGTTGTGGATGGTGTCAACGTAGATTTATTTGGATAGTGTGACAGAGCCCAGGCTAAATAAGTTTATAGTAGCTAATGCTGCTGATTTAGTTATTTCCATGGTTTTTGTCTGTCATTAAATATCATCACGATATGCCATGACAATATGTTTCCTTAATAGTGTCAGGTCTGGTTTGAATATCCTGGAAAACAGTTTTGGCTCATATTTAGCTCATTAGTCAATAATTTATACTGCCATAGTTACCCCATCCAGGTAAATTTTAGGTATCTCCGATGATCTTTATGATCTTTTAAGTAGATGCCTACCATAAAGTATCCTAAGGAAATCCACGTTTGGCAGTTACAAAGTTTTCCATTGAAGTGTGTATACCTGGTGAAAATATTCAAGTGGTTAAGTCAATGATGGTGCGACATTCACCATCTTTTGGGTTTTTTGGTAAATTTAATACGGTTCCAAAAGTTTCATATTTAGACTTCTTTATGACCCTTTTGTATGTCTTCTCCAGTTCAGCTTATCCCTCATGTTTCCTTTTTAGTGGGAGGGAAACCCCCTCTGGGGTGCATGCTGAACTGGTGGCAAGTTTTCTTAATTCAATTTTTGTCCTTGAATACTTTTGGTATAACTACCAAGTGTGATAGTTCTTCATGCTTCCAAACCCAGGTGCAGTCCCCCCCCCCCCCCCTATTAGCACAAACCCTTCATGTTTTATGTGATGGTAGGAACCATACTCACCCACCACCACTGTTGTTTAGTAGGGTTCTAATTTCTTCAGTTTCTGGTTCCTTGTCTGTCGGGATGGTGTTGTTGGGGGGTGGCGCATTTTCCATGGGGCCCGCTCTGGGCCCTGACCAGAAAAGGCTTGCGGGGACTGGCATGCGGACCCCGAGCTTTCACCAGTACCAAAAAGTAGACGCCTGCTGGTGAATGCGTGGAGGTACTGCTGTCTGGTTTTGTGTGGTTTGCTCATTCCAGGTCCTGCCCTCATGATGCCGAATATCTTGGACACTTCGTCCAGTTTTTAGGCTTGGTTTGGTAATTTTGCCAGATAGCAGGATCTGTGGTTGTATGGTCGGCGTTCTCACAGTCCTGTGAATGTTTAGGTTGAGGGCAGGTTTTATGACTTCCTTCGAGAGGTTGCGGATCACATACTGTGTTGAACAGTAGGGTCAGGTGTTTTGCCATACTACCCTGCACCTCTGGAATGAGCATGCAAAATGATAGCCGATGTCAGGGGTATCAATATTGCAAATTAAGATTTGGGGGTTTTAAAAGCCCTGCTCAATGCACCCCCAACGAGGTAGGCACTTCGAGCAGGTGTAATTTTGGGGAGGCGTGATAAAATGCAACGCCTCATGACTACCTGTCTTGAAGAGGTTTTTAGAAAAGACAGGTAGTAAGCTGGCCGCCAGCTTAGGCTGTAACGACCATCTCGCTCGTGGTGTAGCCACGTAGCGGTACTCACACCCAGCAGCTCTTCCTGGTCCTGTACCTCAAGCATACTCCCGATGTTGTTCAGCCAGTGACGTATCTTCTTGACCAGCCCAGCCCTGGTCGCCATCGATCCCCTCTGATGAGGGAGATGCGATGGCCAGTGCTGTTAGTGCACTGGAGCGGGAGTGTTTGTGCTCCCTTGGCGAGCTTGCCCCAGCTCCCGAGGCAAGTCTCGCTGGAGTTTTTTACTCCATGACCTTTGTCTAAGGCTTGGAAACAGACACTTGCTCGCTTTCGAGCGGTAGTTTGAAGTGCCGGCTCCATCTTCCGTGTCTGTCTCTAGCCCGAGGTTTGGTCGCCAACTATGCTCAAGCGGCTGCCTCTGCCGTTCTCGGGCGGTGAGTCTCCTTGTCGGAGTATGCAGGGATTACCGGACGGTATGTGTCTTGATTTGCCTCCAGTCCGCTGCTGTTGGTCAGACAGCTGTTAGCGGACTGGGCATCGGCTCAGTACCCCACTGTGGACCACAGCGTGTGCGGTCCAGGTGCCGCCTCTCGCCCCCTCCACTGATGGAATCGTTCCTTCCCTGGATTCGAACGGGGGCGGTTTCCCTCTGTGCTGCTTTGCTCCAGTTTCCCCTGGTGCACAAAGAGGAGCAAAGTTATAAATTCGAACCTGTGGGTAAGTACTTACCTAACGGTCCGTTCCTTCAGGCTTGTAGCGGGAGCGCCCGTACTCCCGCTCGTCGCTGTTGCACTGCGTGAACGCTCATGGCGCGCATGCGTGCTGGACGGGTTCTTCACGTAGTCACTCACGTGACTCCGAAGTAAAATCCCCGGGATGACGGGACTCTCATATGCTGAGAGAATGGAGCGGATGGGCTTTTACACTCTGGAGTTTAGAAGGTTGAGAGAGGATCTTGGTAAAACATATAAGATTATTAAGGGATTGGACATGCTAGAGGCAGGACATATGTTCCCGATGTTGGGGGAGTCCAGAACCAGGGGCCATAGTTTCAGAATAAGGGGTGTAGGGAATTTAAAACGGAGATGGGGGAAAACCTTTTTCACCCCGAGAGTTGTGAATCTGTGGGATTATCTGCCTCAGAGGTCAGTGGGGGGGGGGGGGGGCAGTTCTCTGGATGCTTTCACGAGAGAGTTAAATGGAGCTGTTAAAAAATAGCGGAGTCAAAGGATATGGGGAGAAGGCAGGAACGGGGTACTGATTGTGGATGATCAGCCATGATCACAGTAAATGGCGGTGCTGGCTCGAAGGGCCGAATGGCCTACTCCTGCACCTATTGTCTATTATTATTATTATTATTATTATTATTATTATTATTATTATTATTATTATTATTATTATTATTATTATTGTTATTATTATTGTTATTATTATTTCAGACTCAAGGTCCAAACAAGAGATGCCATTGCATAAAACACGTTGCATATAAAAACGCTATCAAATAAATATCGAAAGCTTCGTATATTACATAAAAGAATCATAAATTATGTACAAAACCACAATACATTATTTAAAATCCAGAATAAAAAACAAAGATTAGTGTCCTACAGCGAGACAGTGATACCAATGTCTCCACAACTGGGATTGGTAGAGTGTAGTCACACGGCCACGATAATTACATTTTTATTATTGTTCGCTGTTTGTTGGGTGAAAACGAGAAGCTGGTGCAACTTGGTGGGGAGCGATAAAGAGAGAGGGAATGCCGGGATTACCTGAAGTTAACAAAATCTATCTTCATACGACTAGGCTGTAAACTGCACAAGACAAATATGAGTTGCTGTTTCTCCAATTTGCGCTTAGCCTCACTCTGACAATGGAGGAGATCTAGGACAGAAAGGTCAGTGTGGGAATGGGAAGGAGTGTTAATGAGTGACCGGTTCATTGAATCTTCAGCCCAGTGTATCCTGCTATTTCTGTGAAGTGGGACATTCAGGTCCAGTGATCTCAGCTTTGATCACAAACACGTGACTGTGATTTTGCTTCTGTGTCTCATGAAATACACATTTAGAGATGTTTTAAAAATACAACATGTTCATTTCTTTCCGCAGAGATACGATGGATTGGTTTTCAGAATTTACATTCTTCACTGAGCAAGAAATGAAAGAGCTGAAGACTGCTTATGAGCAGGGTGGGCTGAGCAAGTGTGCGACACGGATCATGACAAAATTGAACGATATGAAAAATGCAGAGCTTAACATCGCTGTGACCGGAGATCCCGGTGCAGGGAAATCCACCTTCATCAACGCCATGAGGGGGCTGCGGGGCTGCGATGAGGGTGCAGCTAAAACCGGAGTCAATGAAACCACAATGGAGCGAACGCCATACAAACATCCCACCTTCCCTAATGTTTGCTTCTGGGACCTGCCGGGAGTTGGATCGTTAGAGTTTCCAATGAAGGATTACGCGAGCAAAATGGAATTTACTACATACGATTTTTTCATAATAATCTCAAATGATCGATTCACTGAAAACGATGTAAAGGTCGCCAAGGAGATTCAAAACTTGGAGAAGAAGTTATACTTCGTACGAAGTCAAATTGACAATGACATCGAATCTTTGAAAAAGCAGGGTATTGTTTTTGACAGAAAGGAGAAACTTGCTGAGATGAAACAAAAAATAAGTTGCGGTTTGATGGAAGCGGGGATTTCAGACCCCAATATTTTCCTCATATCAAATCTTTCCTTAAATGAGTTTGATTTTCCTCAGTTAAAGGAAACGCTTGTAAATAATCTCGATAGAATGAAAAAAGATGTTTTATTGATGTCACTTCCAAGCACAACGGTGAAGATTGTGGAGCTGAAACGAGACCAGTTGATGAAACGTATCTGGATGGTGGCGATAGCCTCAGGAGCCTTGGGAGCGGTGGCTGTTCCCGGGTTGACTTTCGTCGTTAACCCCAGGATAATAGCCACTGTAATACTAGATTTCCACAAATGTCTCAGCCTGGATGATGCCTCCATTGAAAGCCTCGCCAATATCGCAAATAAATCTGTGGAATTTCTGAAAGCAGAAGTGAAAACCCCTCTGATGGGTGAAGTGAATAACGCGCTTGTGCACCAAATGTTTGGGCGTTTTAGTTTTTTTGTGGAAGTGGTCCAAAGCATGCTACCAGTCATAGGCTCCATCTTCGGGGCAGTATCGTCATATAGAATGACTTCCAAGCTGCTGACTGACGCACTGAATGAACTTGTGGACAATGCCCAGAGATTGGTGGCAGTTGCATTTCCCACTGATCCTAGTCATCGGCAATGAAGAATCGCGGATGCGCGAATGGAAAATAAATATCATCTTTCACATCTTCATTAAGTTCCAAAATATTTCACAGCTGATGAATTATTTTAAAAGCTGTTGTCACTGCTGTAATCTTCACAATCAATTCACTGCAAACACCTTAAGCGCACCAACCCGCCGGAGAACAGAAGATAACTCTCCCGGGGAGACTCAGTGTGACGTTGCCACCGCGTTCAACAAGCTCTCACCAATGAAACCATATCAACATCTAGTCAAACCTCCAAGGGTCTCGAATGTTTCACAAAGACGACATCTTCTTCCAGTCTCCAACGAATACAGATCTAACTTCTTCAGTCTTACATGAGAAGATGATTTTCTGATCCCAGTGGGCTGAGTGTGTTGTCATGTTCTGTACAATTGGCCAACTAAAACTATGCACAACATTCTAGATATTCTAGTTACAATTATGGCAACATTTCCCTATTTCTAAACTCCAACCCCATTGCAATAAAAGCCAACATGCCGTTAACATTCTTAACCTCTTGTTTCACCGACCCACTAGTCACTTGTACCTCATGGATACAAACATCTTCATATTTATGTGCCTCCTTTATCTACAGACTTTCTCCATTTAGATCACATCCGGCTTTAGATTTCTCCTATCAAAATGTATGGCCTCACAATTTCCTGCGTTAAACTCCATTTTCTAATTTACTAAATTTAATTGAGGAATTTGGTTCTTTTTCTGGATATAGAATAAACTGGAACAAAAGTGAAATTATGTCACTAAAGCCGCAGAAAGCGAATCACCTATTAAAATTTCCATTTAAAATTGCAACGGAAAAATTCAAGTATCTGGGTATTCAAGTTACTAGAAGATATAAATCATTATTTAACGCTAATTTTACACCATTATTAAATATATTGAATGCTCAGATTAAATTTTGGAAAACGCTCCCATTATCATTAATTGGCAGAATAAACGCTATAAAAATGATAGTTTTACCACAAATAATATATTTATTTCAATCCATACCAATATATATACCAAAACATTTTTTTTAATTAGACTCTAATATTACCAATTTTATCTGGGACTATAAAGCACATAGAATTAAAAGAAACCGCGTGTGCAAACCCAAAGACGTAGGGGGACTTGCACTGCCTAATTTTTATATTATTATTGGGCAGTGTATATTAAGAATATAATTTATTGGTTGGATAGTCCTTCTCAACAGATGGAATGGAAAGAGGAAGAGGATTGTTCTCCGTACGATTTAGGAGTGATCCTCTTCTCCCTGATAAAATTGAACAATACATTATATAAGAAGAATCCAATTATACATAATATAATACGAATTTGGAAACAAATAAAATTAACTTTAAAATTACGAAACTTATCAGCACTAACAATAGTGAATAACCCGGTATTTAAACCATCTCTTATGGATAAAACATACAGACAATGGGAAAGATTGGGAATTTAAAAGGTAGGTGACATGTATGAAATGGGAAATGTATTATCATTTCAACAATTAAAATCAAAATTTAAACTGAATAACAACCAATACTTTAAATATTTACAGATATGTGACTTTATGAAGAAATATATAACAAGATTTCAGAACATAATGATAGACCCACTGGAAGAAGCAATGAATATTATGGCGGACTCACAAAAAATAATATCATATCTATATAATAGTATTCTAAACAGAGAATTGCCATCAACAGAGGCAATTAGAGAAGACTGGGTAAAATAATTAATGATAAAAATTTCCAAAGAAACATGGGAAAAGTATTTGATATAAACATAAATGCTCGATTAATGCTAGACACAATTTAATTCAATTTAAAATATTAATCAGATTATATTATTCAAAAACTAGGTTGAATAAATTCTATCCAAATATTTCTCCCATCTGTGACAAATGTTTTTCTCAAAATGCCAATATCACACACTCTTTTGTTTCTTGCACAAAACTTCATAAATATTGGTGTGATATATTTGATATATTCACTAGTCTATTTAAGATAAAAATTGAACCTAATACTGAAATGATTATATTCGGAGTAATGGGAGACGGGAACAAATTAAATATACCCCAAAACTCATTTTTTAATTATGGTTTAATAACTGCAAAAAAACTTATACTTAAATTTTGGAAAAATGCTACTATACCAACATTTAAAATGTGGATCAGTAATATGTTGGACACAGCACACCTGGAATAAATGAGACTCCTCCTAATAGACAAACAAGACCAATTCTTAACGAGTTGGTCCCCATTTATTGATTTTTTGGATTCGTGTGGTGCAACAATATCGTAAAAATTAAACGTTTCAGGTATGGGTGAAAGATGATCAAGAATATAAAAAAAGCATCTCCTTGTGGCGAGTGGATAATCTCCCTCCTGCTTCACTTTCCTACATTTCTTTTCTTTACTAGCTCTTTTTCTCTCTTTTTTTCAAACACACTAGACTCCCCTTTATTCTTTACTGCCTCTTTCTTTCTTATCTCTCTCTTAATAAACAAAGGAAGTTGTACAGAGAATGTATTATGTTAACATAATTTTGGGAACCTGTAAAAAGGTACCACTGTATTGTACTTACTTCTAATAAATAATTTTTTTAAAAACCCTCAATTTTCGAAATGCTTTGCTCACTCACTCAACCTATCTACATCATTTTGTGGAGTCTAAATATCACCATCACCCCCTGTCATCCCAGGTATCTCTCACGTCCTTGACCAACCTGGATACCTTGTACACTGCTCTCTCCTCCAGACCATTCACGAAAATAGAAAGTTACATTCAGCTCCTTCAGCTGCGTGGGTTTTCTCCGGACCTCCGGGATCCTCCAAACTCCAAATGTGTGGTCATTTGGAGATTAATTGGCTTCGGTAAGGATTGTAACAATGTCCCCAGTGTGTGTAGGATAGTGATCATGTACGGGGTGATCAATGGTCTGTGCGGAATCAGTGAGTCGAAGCGCCTGTTTCCACGCGCTCTCTAAACTAAACTAAACTAAACTAAACTAAACTAAACTAAACTAAACTAAACTAAACTAAACTAAACTAAACTAAACTAAACTAACCTCTCCTGGATGAATATTTATTTCTTGATTCTAGATTCCAACATCTTGCCAAAGACAGATGTTGAGTCAGGTGACCTGTGTTTTGTCCTCCTGTAGTAAATGTGCGAGTGACATTTGCAGGTGTCCAATCCAATATTAGTCACCAATATTAATGACCTGCCCCAACCACCCTCTCCTGCACAGAGAACTATAACATTTAGTCACCTGACATAGACACAACATGCTGGAGTAACTCAGCGGGACAGGCGGCACCTCTGGAGAGAAGGAATGGCTGGCGTTTGGGGGTCGAGATACGTCTTTAGACTGGACACCTGACACTAAACTCCTGAAGCAGCCACTCTACACTGAGCCGTATCACCACGGACGAGCTCCACAGAGACAGAACAAACAATGTATAATGTTCTCAAACCCTCCTTGATTAAAACTTTAAACCTGTCACTGATTTTGTGGAATTCCTGGCCCGTGGCTGATGAAAGTGGCGATAATTCGGGATGCTACTGAGAACCTGGAGGCCAAGTGAAATGCAGGAGTGGCCACGTCACAAACTAGCCACCTGCCCAGCCCATCAAGCGCCACCTGAGGTACAGTCCGCGGGACCCACATCCATCTCATCAGCCACCGCGTAAACAACAGAACCCGAGTGGGAGCAAGTTCTTCTCCATCTCCAATGAAGTCTGCGCGTTAACCTCAGATTACCGAGCCTGTTCTACACACATTCTACAGGTTACTGGCAGTCCAGTTCACGTACAGATTCCTCCCAAATTATAACAGGCCGGGAGCAGTTCACTCAGTAAAAATACAGTGAACGATGGTTGTTTTTTTTAATCTGTTCAGTGACAGAATTGACATGAAATATTTATTATAACCCCACGGTGCCAGAGATTCGGTCACAGTCTGAGTTTTTCAACCGATGAACATCTAATTATGGATTGTTACTTCCAGCCCACTGCTTAGGCGCTAGCGGGGCTGTGCTCGGCGCGGTGTCGGGATAGCGGTGCGCCGGGTAAGCGATCCTACCGCCTTGTTGCTGCCCCCCTCCAGATGGAACGCTCCTCCGTTGAGTCGAGCGGGGGACAGGTCTGCTCCGTTGCTGCCCCGCCCAGATTGCCGCTCCTCCTTGGAGTCGAGCGGGGGACAGGTTTGTTGCAGAGCCTTCCTTCTCTGCCGGACAGCAGAAGGCTCCCTGTGAAGGAAACCGACGTCAGCTTACCTGACGGTCCGTTCTTTCACCTCCATAGCGGGAGCGCCCGACTCCCGCTGTTGCCGCTGTTGCTCTGCTGGACGTAATAACGTGCATACGTGCTGAACGGGTTCTTCACGGAATCACTCACGTGACTCCGAAGTAAAATCTAATGTTCTACAGTAGATGTCATCATTTTACACAAGTTAGCATATAAATAGTCTGATGCTTTAGCAGGGCGGTAACAGAAGCATGGTCTATTAGTAGAGCGCTTATTTCAGCAAATAAGAATTATATAGTCACATTTAATTTAGTTTTTAACTATACCAAAAAACTGAATAATAACGGAAAATATGTGGGAAAAGTGAATGAGGAGACGTGAAATGTGATGCAGTGGTGGGACCCGGATGTAACCAGGCTAGCACAGCAACAAGTGACCTATAGATACACTTGCAATATTATCCATAAGGATCCATTAGTGAACAAGTGGACCAGTGGACCAGTGGACAAGTGGCCCAGTGGCCCAGTGGACCAGTGGACCAGTGGCCCAGTGGACCAGTGGCCCAGTGGACCAGTGGACCAGTGGCCCAGTGGACCAGTGGACCAGTGGACCAGTGGACCAGTGGACCAGTGGACCAGTGGACGTGTGGACCAGTGGACCAGTGCACAAGTGGACAAGTGGACAAGTGTACCAGTGGACAAATGGACCAGTGGACCAGTGGACAAGTGTACCAGTGGACAAGTGGACCAGTGGACAAATGGACAAGTGGACCAGTGGACCAGTGGACAAGTGGACCAGTTGACCAGTGGACGTGTGGACCAGTGGACCAGTGCACAAGTGGACAAGTGGACAAGTGGACCAGTGGACAAATGGACCAGTGGACCAGTGGACCAGTGGACCAGTGGACCAGTGGACCAGTGGACAAATGGACCAGTGGACCAGTGGACCAGTGGACAAGTGAACCAGTGAACCAGTGGACACGTGGACCACAACTACATCCACGCAGAGGGGCCGCACTGTCATTGTTAAGCCAGTTGATGTTGTATTCGCAATGATTACTCTAAACATTGGGTTTCTCTTGTACTGGGAGAGTAAAGCAATAAAGTCCTCGTTGGCATCACACTCAATGGTTTCCTGTCCAGTTTATCTGTGGAAGCTCTTTGTAAACCGGCCGCCCCGTCCCTGCTGCCCCAGCTGTCCCGGATGTGATTCTGCAGGCGAATTTCGCCCGTGTTAACATATTACTGGCCATGCTTTGTCCTGCCGCTTCTCCCTCCCAAATTCGGGAAACGTCGCCTGTCCGTGTTCTCCAGCGTTGACCCGCTGAGTTACTCCAACACGTGTGTCTATCTTTGGTATGAACCAGCATCTGTATTTCTTTATTAGAATCAATTTAATTGCCGTGTGATCCGATTTCCGGATTCAGTTGCAACCTCGACAAACATATTTCGGTTAACATTGTGACCGGATACATCACCCTTGCAGCTCCCTCACCAAGTCCCCATTTGGAGATACATCACCTTTATTGTGGACGCATTGGTCGGGTATTAATGGTGGAGTAGCAAGATGGATTCAACAGTGGCTGAATGGGAGATGCCAGAGAGTAATGGTGGATGGTTGTTTGTCAAGTTGGAGGCCAGTGACGAGTGGGGTGCCACAGGGATCTGTGTTGGGTCCACTGTTGTTTGTCATGTACATCAATGATCTGGACGATGGTGTGGTAAATTGGATTAGTAAGTATGCAGATGATACTAAGATAGGTGGGGTTGCGGGTAATGAAGTAGAGTTTCAAAGTCTACAGAGAGATTTATGCCAGTTGGAAGAGTGGGCTGAAAGATGGCAGATGGAGTTTAATGCTGATTAGTGTGAGGTGCTACATCTTGGCAGGACAAATCAAAATAGGACGTACATGGTAAATGGTAGGGAATTGAAGAATGTAGGTGAACAGAGGGATCTGGGAATAACTGTGCACAGTTCGCTGAAAGTGGAATCTCATGTAGATAGGGTGGTAAAGAAAGCTTTTGGTGTGCTGGCCTTTATAAATCAGAGCATTGAGTATAGAAGTTGGGATGTAATGTTAAAATTGTACAAGGCATTGGTGAGGCCAATTCTGGAGTATGGTGTACAATTTTGGTCGCCTAATTATAGGAAGGATGTCAACAAAATAGAGAGAGTACAGAGGAGATTTACTAGAATGTTGCCTGGGTTTCAGCAACTAAGTTACAGAGAAAGGTTGAACAAGTTAGGGCTTTATTCTTTGGAGCGCAAAAGGTTAAGGGGGGACTTGATAGAGGTTTTTAAAATGATGAGAGGGATAGACAGAGTTGACGTGGAAAAGCTTTTCCCACTGAGAGTAGGGAAGATTCAAACAAGGGGACATGACTTGAGAATTAAGGGACTGAAGTTTAGGGGTAACATGAGGGGGAACTTCTTTACTCAGAGAGTGGTAGCTGTGTGGAATGAGCTTCCAGTGAAGGTGGTGGAGGCAGGTTCGTTTTTATCATTTAAAAATAAATTGGATAGTTATATGGATGGGAAAGGAATGGAGGGTTATGGTCTGAGCGCAGGTATATGGGACTAGGGGAGATTATGTGTTCGGCATGGACTAGAAGGGTCGAGATGGCCTGTTTCCGTGCTGTAATTGTTATATGGTTATATGGTTATGGTATTGGTGATCATTTTCCAGTGTTCTTTCGACTTTGGATCAATTCCTGTGAGCACTTGTTGTCTCCTAATTTGAGGAAAGACATTCTTGCTATTGAGGGAGTGCACCGTAGGTTCACCAGGTTAATTCCCGGGATGGCGGAATAAAATTATGAAAGAATGGACCGACTGGGCTTAAATTCACAGGAATTTAGAAGGATGAGAGGATATCTTAGAGAAACATGTACAATTCTTAAGCGATTGGACAGGCTTGAAGCAGGCAAAGTGTTTCCGATATTTCGGGAGTCCAGAACCAGTGGTTACAGTTTTAGAATAAGTAGTAGGCCAATTAGGACTGAGATGAGGAAAACAATTTTCACCCTGAGAGTTGTGAATCTGTGGAATTCTCTGCCACAGAAGGCAGCGGAGGCCAATTCACTGGATGTTTTCAGGAGAGAGTTCGATTTAGCTTTTGGGCCTAACGGAATCGAGGGATATGGGGGGGGAAAGCAGGAACGGGTACGGATTTTGGATGATCAACCACTATTATATTGAATGGCGGGGCTGGATCGAAGGGCCGAATGGTCTACTCCTGCACCTATCTTCCATGTTTCTGTGTTTAAAAGCTTGAAGCTGTTCGGAACAGTGACACGTGGAGTTGACTGTTTGGAGGCGACATTTCACATCATTGAGGTTGAGGTAACTCCAACAACTGAGTGTGTCATAGAGTCATCGAGTGATACAGTGTGGAAACAGACCCTTCGGCCCTTCGACCCAACTCGCCCACACTGGCCAACAATGTCCCAGCTAACCTAGTCCCACTTGCCTGCGATTGGTCTATAACCCTCCAAACCTGTCCTATCCATGTACCTGTCCAACTGTTTCTTAAACAATGGGATAGTCCCAGCCTCAACTACCTCCTCTGGCAGCATGTTCCATACACCCACCAGCCTGTGTGTGAAAAAGATACCCCTCTGATTCCTATTAAATCTTTTCCCCCTTCACCTTGAACCTATGTCCTCTGGTCCTCGATTCCCCTACTCTGGGAAAGAGTTCATGTGCATCGACCGGGTGTTGGGAATATTCAAAGTTCAACATTTCCCACTGGGAACTCTGTTGTTTGTGATAGAAATGATCTGGATGCAAATTCGTCCCTTCCAACCCAAACCACCCCCTCCCCGGGTGCTTTCCCCAGCAGCCACGGGAAATGCAACATTTGTCCCTTTACCTCCCCCCTCGATTCCATCCAAGGACCCAATTAGTATTTCCAGGCGCGGCAGAGATTCACCTGCACTCATCCAACCTTCATCTATTACATCCGCTGTTCCAGGTGTCAACTTCTCTACTTCGGCGAGACCAACACCTCCGCTCAGTTCGCAATAACCAACCTGATCTCCCGGTGGCTCAGCACTTTAATTCCCCTCCCATTCCCAATCTGACCGTTCTGTCCTGGGCCTCCTCCAGTGCCAGAGTGAGGCCCAGCGCAAATTGGAGGAACAGCACCTCATATTTCGCTTGGGTAGTTTACAGCCCAGCGGGATGAACATTGACTTCTCTAATTTTAGATAGCCCTTCCTTTCTCCCTCCTTCCCCTCCCCCTTCACAGTCCTTCCAAAAGCATTACTGTCTCCGCATACTTCCTTTCCTTTTACACGCACCCCTCATACCCCGACATCAGTCTGAAGAAGGGTCTCGACCTGAAACGTCGCCAATTCCTTCTCTGCATAGATGCTGCCTCACCCGCTGAGTTTCTCCAGCATTGTTTGGCTACCGTCGATTTTTCCAGCATCTGAAGTTCTTTCTTAAACATTTTTACCTGCAAGGTTGGAGCTCCCGGCCACTGGGGCACTGTAGTCAGAGAAAGGTGCGCTGGTCAATGGCCAGAGATCCCAGCAGGTTGACCACTGGGGCAGGGACTGCAGCCGGGGAAGGTGGACAGGTCAGTATCACAGTTATGTTTCACTGGATCACCAGCGGTCCCAACACCAGTCACTGCGCTCGCTACTGAAAGCGAACAGTCACTGATGCGGCCAGATGTGGCCGGACACAGTTCACAGGAGGTCAACCCGGGCCCCGGGGCCACATCTGGCGCTGCACATAATAATAATAATAATAACTTTATTTATAGAGCACTTTAAAAACAACCACTGTTGCAACAAAGTGCTGTACATGACTAACCACGAACAAAAAATTATTACAAGACAATAAAAACATTAAAAGAGAGAGCAAAAACAATAAAAAACATTAGAAACACTAAAACAGGAGCAAAGTCTCATGCAGGGTCAAAAGCCAAGGAATAGAAAAAGGTTTTAAGACTGGATTTGAAAATGGACAGTGAGGGGGCCTGTCTAATGTGCAACGGCAGAGTGTTCCATAATGTCGGAGCAGCAACAGAAAAGGCTCTATCCCCTCTGAGCTTCCGCTTAGACCTCGGTACCTGCAGGACCAGCTGATCAGCCGACCTGAGGCACCGGGCAGGAGCGTATGGATGAAGCAGCTCAGAGAGGTAAGGCGGGGCGAGACCATTTAAAGATTTAAAAACAAATAAAAGGATCTTAAAATGAACTCGAAAGTACACCGGGAGCCAGTGGAGGGAGGCCAGAATTGGCGTTATGTGTTCCCTCTTTCGAGTTCCAGTTAAAAGGCGAGCAGCAGCATTCTGAACCAACTGGAGACGAGCCAGGGAAGATCGAGTAACTCCAAAATAGAGTGCGTTACAGTAATCGGGAATGCATTTCGTTGTCTCTGTACTGTACACTGACAATGACAATTAAAATTGAATCTGAATCTGAATCTGAATCTGAATCCAGCCTAGACGTGATGAAGGCATGGATTACTGTTTCAAAATGCTGCCGCTCAAGAATGGGCTTCACCTTTGCCAGCTGCCTTAAATGAAAGAAGCTGGACTTAACTACCGCGCCTATTTGATGATCTGATTTAAAATCACTGTCCATCTTAAAACCCAGGTTCAAAACTGTTGGCTTCACATACAGTGCCAGGGGACCCAATTCAACATGGGGAGGTTCAGGGCAGCCATTGGGACCAAACACTATCACCTCTGTCTTCTTTTCATTAAAACCTAGAAAGTTTAGGGCCATCCAGGATTTAATGTCATCAAGACATAACAGAAGTGGTCTGACAGAGAAAGCATCTTCCTTCCTCAGCGGCATATATAGTTGGCTATCATTCGCATAACAATGAAAAAAGATGCCATGCTTTCTAAGAATGGAACCCAGAGGAAGTATGTACAGTGAGAAGAGCAGGGGCCCTAAAATTGAGCCCTGTGGAACCCCATATGACAGGGGAGTGGAGGAGGATTCAAAACCAGCAATGCTTACACACATAGTTCTGTCTGCCAGATAAGACCTGAACCATCCCAGGGCGCTGCCACAAATGCCCACTAGGCGCTGTAACCGAGATATTAAGATACCATGGTCCACTGTATCAAAGGCGGCAGATAGGTCCAGCAGGACAAGAACCACATAATCACCAGGATCATTAGCTAGGAGGATGTCATTAAAAACCCTTAGCAATGCTGACTCTGTGCTATGCATAGTTTTAAATCCAGACTGAAAAACCTCCCGATTATTATGCTCGTCCAAGAAGAGTTTTAGCTGAGCATAAACAACTTTCTCCAGAATTTTAGAAATAAAAGACAACTTGGATGTCGGTCTAAAATTGGCCGTCTCAGCCCGCTTCCGGGACCCTTTCCTGTTAGGACCTGCCTTTCCCCCATCCCCCACCTGATCGCTGGGGACAGAGCGGGATAGTTAAACACGATGGGAGGGATGTTGGAGGTTAATAGAAACCGCTGGATTCAACAGATGACAACACTGTGATGTAAGATTCAATGTATTTATTTACAATAGTGGACATTGAAAATGAACATACATTGAGTTACAGTTCTTGGAAATCACTCATGGTTAAACCTTGGAGCCCAGTGTTCTACCGACCCCTGGTCCCCGTGTGTTTCACTAAGACAAACCTCAGCACATTTAATGTTGACAACTGTTCCAGCAGAGGGTGAAGCCCAGAATAGGCCGTGTCACGGAGCAGCGGGGAGCAGTGAATGGGAGTGAGATATAGAGGTCACCAATTGTTCACACACAGCTATTTCTACGTGAATACATTTATACTTTACAAAGTGTGGGATAGAGCTCCAGAACACACCAGTGTTGGCCCTGCCAGGGTAATGCACTCTTACCCGTGATCAAGCTGTACTGACAGCCACCGACCTATACACCGTCACCCCCGTCTCGTCAAAGAGCGCACCTGCCAGGTTCTGTACAGATCGCAACCGGTCATCCAGAGAACACATCAGAACCAGCAGGGTAAAAGCAAGAGAGGACACTGCGCCACAGACAATGAGCAGCACTGGGGGGAAGGTGCCCGTCAACCCAACGACTGTAAAGGCCACAATGACAACCAACAACAATGCTTTTGGAACCAATAGTTGAAGCTTGTGTGGCGAGGGTCGGTCCATGTCGGCTTTCAGTAGTGACACGGGCTTGGCCACTGCCCCGGACAGGATTCCTAGCTCCCGCTCACTGACGCCCAGCTGTCTCCGGAGATATATCCACCCGGAGACCGTGCACAGAGTGGCAGTGAGGAGAGGCAAGGTCGGGAGTCGCAACACTCCCAGTGCCCCGGAGAGGAAGGCCCAGAGTATGATACACCACATCAGTATCTGGCGTCTGGGCCTCTGTATTTCCTGCATCATCCTTGGGATTGCCAGACGGTAGGCGGTTGATTTTATCTTCGGGAGATCACTGGCGAGGGCAGATTGTAATTTGGGAAAATCATATCCTGTCACCTCCAGACCGGAGATCAGGAAAATGGCCGGTGGTTCAACGCTGACCCGATGGAAGTTGTCGAGACAATCTTGGCGGATCTGTCGCTGCCCTTCCCCGAAGTCAGTGCCCTGCATCTGCATGGAATAGGCGTCGTTGTCGATCTTGGAGCGGATGTAGTAGAAACCTTTCCCCTGTTGCTGAATCTTTTTGCTGAGTTCCCCGTCACTCTCTCTGAAGCGGGACTGGGACACGATGATGTAAAAGTCATAGCTTTCAAACTGCACCTGCTTCAGGTAGCGGCTCATCTCAAAGCCGAGTGAGTTGGATCCGGGCAGATCCCAGAGCTGGACATTGGGCAGAGAGGGGTAGGGATATCCCACTGGATTCACACTGGCTTCATAACCCCCCACCGGAGCTGCTCCCTGGTCGCCACTGCGGACACCCCTCATGGTGTTGATGAAGGTGGATTTGCCGGCCCCGCCGTCTCCCAACACTGCGATGTTAATCAGCACATTGCCCGAATCCTCCACCCGCTTTATCCGCAGTATCACTGACACCACATCTCCGTTACTGTACCCGGTCTGCAGGCTCCTCGTCTCCGTGTCGCTGAAGTACTTGGGCAGCACTGACTGGGCCATGTTATTCCTGGGGGGAGATAGACCCACAAATATCCGTGTGGACTGGGTACATTCGACGTGTGAGTCACTAACATGCTGTAAAATTACACTAATCTCCACTGACTGCACTGTCCCATATCCCTCCATTCCACGAATACCCATGCACCTGTCTTCAAGTTTAAATGCCACAATCTATCTCCATCACCTTCCCCGGTGCTACCCAGATGTGGCGTTGAAGGACGAGAATGATATAAAAATTCATTCCTATAGTTATCGGGGACTGTACCTTTAAGAATCATGCATGGGCAAGTCTATCTTGGGATAACATTATGTGCTGACTGTGGGTTTGTACTTTGTACTCTGTGTGACGAGATTAAATCATGTTCGATACCTGCGAGATGAGATTAAGTCGTGGTCGATACATTGTTTACTCCATTGTATAAAATAATGAGTTTGAGCGCTCCTTCGGCAGAGAGACACACTCAGACGCCTGTACTCTGTGCGATCCTCTCTCATGTATTAAACATTCAGTTGGATCTAAATTTCTGTGACTGTTGTTTGTTGGGAAAATATTTCTAACATAATTGGCGCCCAACGTGGGGCCCCAATACCTCTGTTGCCTTCTTCTAATAAACCAAGAGCGCTCGCTTTAAGGATTTATGGAAGGTGGAAACGGAGACGGGGTCCAATCGACACGACCGAGATAAAACTGAATGTTCCGTAGGATGGGGCCCCTGGTTAAGTAATTTTGACTTTGCAGAGTTGTATTTTGTTACCTTCCTCGGAGACCAGAGACCACGTACAGAATTGTCGGGGACAATTGAGGAGAGTAGTTGGACTACTCCGGCGACTGGGTCGCCAAATAAGTCTGGGACTTCAGAGTCAAGTTGGACTTGACAGGGAAAAAGTATTGTCGTATGTCTTGAGGAGGGAATCAGAATGGGCTCGACAAACGGAAAAGGTAAACCGAGCGTCACCGAGCATCAGGAACTCAGAAAAGGTAAACTGTTTGATTTTGACGAACTACTTTGTACTCTCGCGAAACTATACAGGAAAAATAAAGTATGGGTAAGAGACCATTGTTGTGAATAATTATTCCTGAGTAGTGCGGCTACTCGTGTGGTGCAGCCACGGATGTCTGGGACTTCATAAACCCTTGTCAAGTGTGACTTGAAGGAGGAAAAAGGAAATCGTAAGTACCGACAGTGTAAACGAGAGGGGCATATGGGTTCGACAAACTCAAAAAAGATACGAAGGTGATGAAAAATGCATGTTTATAGACAGCAAAAAAAATTGTAAACACCTGCGGAGGTGGAAAAGGAACTATGGGTTTAGTGGTCAATTATTGATAGACGATTGTTCTAAACTAATGTCCGCAATATTAATTGATGCCGTTAAGAAACGTATAAACAAAGATAAATTAGGCTACCAACAGGCATGAATTTGGCTTGGCATAACCAAAGCACGGAAGGACGGGCAGGAGGAGAAAAAGGAAAAAAGAACAGATGGCGCGTACGTACAGAAAGGAGACAACGATGTCTTCTATCGATCGCCGCCTCAAAATGCGTCGGCGACTTTGCCGGCGAAACCCGGGACGGCGAGTGCCCATCCCCCACTCCCTATTTTCAGGAAGGTGGAGTGGCCTTGCCACCGGGAGAAAGGAGCGAAGCTGGGACCGTGATGGCCCGAGTTCACGGGCCCATACCAGGTTTACAAAATCCGTGCGTCACCAAGTCAGGAACTCATTTTAAACCATTGAGGCCATTTATGGAACAAATAACAGAAGGAATGGGTGCCCTAATGAGCCCACCTCGCCCGACCTTTAACCAAGTGGGCGAAGGGGAGGGGAATATCCTGCCAATGATAGCCATGCCTAATCCAGGAGGAGCAGCCCAGCCGGTATATGTATATTGGGCGTGGACACTCAAGGATGTTCAGAAGGCAATAGAAGGGATAACACACCCCAAAGAGAGTTTCACAAGGTGGCAACGGGATTTTGGAAACCTGGTCGTGAGTTATCGGTTAAACAGTGTTGAATATGAACAAGCCTTGCGAAATATGTTCGGTTTTGATTGGTGTTTAATTGAAGGGGATTGGAACTCCCATAACGCGGCAGGATTGCATTTTGAATGGGAACCTAATGATAATGTTTACCAACAAAGGAGAATAGCTATGGAAGGGCGTATAAGGGAGCATTACCGAAAAATGGTTGATTATAATAAAATAAGAGAATGTGTGAGACAAGGACGAGGACGTGTGCCACTATTTCTCCAGATTGAGACAAGTATTCGAGGCAAATAGCGGGATAGTGGCGCCCGTCCAGTGGGTGGATGACGGACCATTCGCCCAACAACTAAAAATAGAATTATTAAACGGCCTGCGGCCAGAAATAAGCTCGTACATTAAGAAGCACATGGTGGGTTGAAGAGACTGGCAAAAGAGCTCCAGACACTCCATAATCTTAGGAAGTTTGTTTTGTTCAAGACATGGCCACGAGAGTCAAAAGAGTGCTGAAATGGATTCTGACGATACTGGTGGGAGCGCTGCACAGAAGCTAAATATCTACTTTCTTGAAAACACACTTGAACAGCTCACCAAGGTTCACAAGCAGTTGGTACGAGACAATGCAAACCTTTGGTGTGAGCTTCCAAAACTGGAGAAACGTCTCCGAGCTACAGCGGAAAGGGTCAAGGCTTTGGAGTCCGCATTGAAGGAAGCGAAGGAGAATGAAGCTCGAGATCGTAAACACTACCAGCAGGAAGTGGATCGCAGCAAGGAATCTGTGCAAGCAAAGAACATGGCAAGGAGAGTGCACTCCACACAGATTGCTAAGCCCATTCGTCCTGGTCAACCCCCAATCCAAGTGCAATTTGTGGGGGCGGTGGATTCTTCCAGAACAGACAAGCGGTTGCTGTACGTGGAGGTGGTGGAGGTGTAAAATCAGATGAGTTTGTCCCTGGAGGGGTGCCTAATAATGCTGAAATTGGAGATATTGGGTTCTTGCCTTCATCTGTTAAAGCTGCTAAAAGCAACAACATAATCAAAGCGCAACAAATATCATCCAACAACCCCATCATTCCAAGGCAGTGTGAACTCTGCAACTTAGACTTTTCACAGGAATATTTTTGGAAGAATAAAACAAAAACCAAACTGGCCTGTACAGCTACATCCTTGCAAAATAAAAGTGCAATGTTGGCATCTTGCAAATACTACATGTGATTTAATGTGTAGCTCCATTGCACAGTATATTGTCAATCCTGTCTTACATTTAGTCTGCACTGTGAATGTACGTTGTTACAGAAAAACCTTAGCAGAAAATTGAAGCCTAATTTGTGGATATTTAATTGTTTAGGATTTGTGAAACAATGTCGCCAAGTAGATTTGATAAGCTTGGGGGTAAAATGATTTGGAGGAACCCAGCTATAACCCTTGTGTAAATTAAGATAGTACTTGAAGTTTTCTTGAAATGGGATTTTTATCTTGGTTTAAGAGGAAGAGTAGTACAATTTGAATACTGAAGGTGCATTTATGACTGTGGTTAGAGCAGAGAGCTAGGGTAGTTCAGAAAAAGCTGCTAATAAAATACTGGAATGTTTGATGAGATTGTTTAACATGAAAATATTGCATTGTCTGACTAAAGTTTGGGAAGAGCAGATTAAACTATGCTGAAAGCATATTGCTGACCATAAATGAACAAAGAAAGTTAAAAGGCATTTTATCTGAAGATGGAAGAATGTGCAACTGCATGTCCTGTCCAGATTCTTGAGATTTATTTTTGAATGCTTAACTAAGGGTCAGTGTTTCACTATTGGGCTTACCATACATATAATGAAACGACATTAACAAGAGCATTTGAGTTAAGAAATTGTACTTGTTCTGGTTGTACAATTGGTTTTGGTTGAAGTGCAAATAATAGTTTTAAAATTTGAAATGTTAATTTCTTTTCAAGCCTTGTACATTTTGGTGTCATTTAATAATTTTTTCAATACTTAGTTCATGCTCTGGATCACTAGACTCTGTTTAGTGCAGCCTGTGGAAAGGAGTCACAAATGGTAAATCTGTGCAAATTGCAGTACCATTTTATCACCATTGGTTCTTCATAGGTAAATTAATACATTCAATGCTTGTGTTTATTCTAAACTATCTGGATCTTTAAAAAATAAAATGGTATCCATAAGTAACTTAGATTCTACAAATATGCAGAATAAAATGCTGGTTATTAAACCAAGTCTAAAGGGAAGGAACACTTCAATGTATGAAATTGGATAACTCTGAATCAATTCTTGGAATAAATGAGAAAGCAATACAAGCTGTTGAATGTCTCCTCACTGAAGTGTCCCCAAGGACTTCACAACTGGGTATAAGTGTTCCTACACAGGTCATCAAAAGATGATATTTGGAGCTTTGTTAATACATTGGTCTTTGTTGCCAATTCAATTGGGATGTGTAATATTGCATGTAACTAAAGGCAGAAAGCTGGTTTGGGAAATGGAAAAATATTGTCATTTCTGCACTAACATCCTTCATAGTGATTACAGGAATGTTAGTCGGATTGGGATGCTGTATAATTCCCTGTGTTCGAGGGTTGGCTCACAGACTAATAGATACATCCTTACAAAGAAAATGCAGATGGCGTACGAGTTGGTTCCTCAGAAAGGAATTGAGGAAGAAGAAGTGGATATTGACCTAAGGGATACCTTCATGGCTTGAACGGACCCCCGCGAATGAACAGATCGCATAAAGTCAAAAGAAACGCAATGTTGTGGTGGAACCGGGGAGGCGTTCGGGACGGGGGAATTTTTGGAAATTGTTAATAAATTGTTGGATAATTGTATAAACAGGGGGAAAATGATATAAAAATTCATTCCTATAGTTATCGGGGGACTGTACTTTTAAGAATCATGTATGGGCAAGTCCATCTTGGGATAACATTATGTACTGACTGTAGGTTTGTACTTTGTACTCTGTAAGTTATTGGGGCAAATCCTCCAAAATTATGGAAGAACTCGGATAAGGACATGGACATTTTAAAAAGACAGATTTGCTGGCTGCAACGGAAAAACCCCCAATCCACAAAGAAAGAATCAGTTTCAAGTTTCAAACCTGTCTGGCCTGTGGACTTGGGCATCACACAACTATGCGAATGGTGTGGGCAGGAAAGGCTGAGACAGAGATAACGAGATTATCTTGGAAACACAAAGGAAGTCACTGAGCCTCAGCAGATGGTGGTAAACAGGCCAGTAGCAAGCACAATCACCATCGTGGATGACCCATCCATCAGGACAATGGGAGCCCATGGAGGCGATGGGATAACGATCAGGCTGAGGGATTATGACATCAGCAAACTCCTTATCATCGAAAGCCCATTGTTCATGCCAGATCGAAACTGGGAATCATCAAAAGAACCCTTTTATCCAGAGGACCACCTGGGGGTTTCAAAGGAAACTCAGGTATAAAAGCCGGAGTCAAGCCAGAACTCGCCCTCTTTCTGCTCTGCTGGACGGCTCGTGAGCCTGCATCGACCTAGCTGTGAGTATCACGGTGACCTGGTGAAGTTCCCGAAATAGGATAGTTGAGAGACGAAAGGGAAAAGGGGGGAAAAATTGTGTAAAGTAAGTTTTACGACGTGCCCGATAGTTTTCCGTCCATAGTCTTAGTTTAATGCATAAGTTTAGCCAGGTATTATGTAGTGTTGGTGAGATTCGATTTCTCATTGTTGAATAAAGCCTGTAAATTTTAGACTTGCTTTGAGTCCATCTTGGTTTCTGTTTTCTCTCATCAGCACACTCTGGTCAATTCAACTTTTTATCATATCCCACCATAATTCCGAGGTCTAGAACCTAGGGGGATCCCTTTTGTTGTATTCTCTCTCTTGGAAACCGCTCGAGTGGAGTGGTGGCCGTTTGACCGTCCGACAAGGGAGAGAATAACTCGGGCAGTTGGGCCCGGTGGAGTAAAGGGAAACGAAACCCCTACAACTCTGTGTGACGAGATTACGTCATGTTCGATACCTGCGTGACGAGATTAAGTTGTGGTCCTGTGTGATGAGATTAAGTTGGGAAAACCGATACCTGCGTGATGAGATTAAATTGTGGTCGATACATTGTTTACTCCATTGTATAAAAGAATGAGTTTGGGCGCTGCTTCGGGAGAGAGACTCACTCAGACGCCTGTACTCTGTGCGATCCTCTCTCATGTATTAAACATTCAGTTGGATCTAAATTTTTGTGACTGTCGCTTGTTGGGAAAATATTTCTAACAGAGGAGCCAAAGCAAAGAAGTGGAAGCCAAATAACTGAACTGAATTAAAACCGAAAAGCCAAATAACGAAAGGGTGGGATGCCTAAAAGGCAACTAATCGAAAGGGTGGGGCACCTAGAAGCCAACTCACTGTGCAGAACAGCCAAATAACCGACATGACGTCACGGGGGGGGGGGGGGGGCAGGACTTGCCAGCAATTGGTCCAGACCCCCGCGTCCATCACATCACTGGCCGGGGGAGTCGGGAGGGTGCGGGTCATTTTCCCACGCAAGACTGCCCTGGGCTGGAGGGTGACTGGGCACTGTGAACCCGAGCACCAAGTTGTAAATGGCCGAAGCCCTCACTCTTCCACTGTCCCATGGACAAGGCCGCCCTCTGCACTGTGACGGGCTGTGGGTCAGCAGCACACACGCACACACGGGACCGGGTGGAGCAGTGTTGGGGACAGTCTGGTCCCTCCACCCACCCAGTCACTGACCGCAATGCAGAGCGTGTCATTCCCACAGGCTTGACCATGTCCTAACTATGCCTTGGCTTTTTGGCATCCCACCCTTTCATTTATTCCTTCATTCATTAGGCAGGAAATGGTGTTGGATAGACTGATGGGACTGAAGGCTGATATATCCCCAGGGCCTGATGGTCTGCATCCCGGGGTACTTAAGGGCTCTAGAAATCGTGGACACATTGGTGATAATTTTCCAATGTTCTATAGAATCAGGATCAGTTCCTGTGGATTGGAGGGTAGCTAATGTTATCCCACTTTTTACGAAAGGCAAAAGAGAGAAAACAGGGAATTATAGGCCAGTTAGCCTGACGTCGGTGGTGGGGAAGATGCTGGAGTCAATCATAAAAAATGAAATAGCGGCACATTTGGATAAGAACAACAGGATCGGTTATAGAGTGATACAGTGTGGAAACAGGCCCTTTGGCCCAACTTGCCCACATCGGTCATCAATGTCCCATTTACACCAGTCCCACTTGCCTGCACTTGGTCCATAACCCTCCAAACCTGTCCTATCCAACCTCCGTTACATTGACGACTGCTTTGGGGCCACCTCCTGACCCACGCACAACTGACTGACTTCATCCACTTCACCACCAACTTCCATCCGGCATTCCATTACACCTGCACCATTTCCGACACTTCCCTACCATTCCTTGACCTCACCATCTCCATCGCAGGGGACAGACGTCTGACCGACATACTCTACAAACCAACTGACTCACATGGTTATCTGGACTACATGTCTTCCCACCCTGCCCCCTGTAAAGACTCCATCCCCTACTCCCAATTCCTCCGCCTACGCCGCATCTGTTCCCAGGATGAGACGTTCCATACCAGGGCATCGGAAATGTCCTCGTTCTTCAGGGAATGGGGATTCCCCTCCACCACCATAGATGAGGCTCGCACCAGGGTCTCATCCATACCCCGCAACACTGCTCTCTCTCCCCATCCCCGCACTCGCAACAAGGGCAGAGTCCCCCTAGTCCTCACCTTTCACCCCACCAGCCGGCAAATACAACACATAATCCTCCGCCATTTCCGCCACCTCCAACGTGACCCCACCACTCGCCACATCTTCCCATCTCCCCCTATGTCTGCCTTCCGCAAAGACCGCTCCCTCCGCAACTCCCTTGTCAATTCTTCCCTTACAATACAATACAATACAATACAATTCAATTTATTGTCATTTGGACCCCTTGAGGTCCAAACGAAATGTCGTTTCTGCAGCCATACATTACAAACAATTCCCCATTTACTGGTGCGCTCCCCTAATTCCTCATTTACTGGTGCGCTCCTCTAATTCCCCATTTACTGGTGCGTTCCCCAAATTCACCATTTACTGGTGCCCTCCCCTAATTCACCATTTACTGGTGCCCTCCTGTATTGTTCCATTTTCTGTAAAATCACACTTCCTATTCCTAGGTTTAAAGCTGGGCTGGGATATTAAAACACACGCAGACAGGGAATTTTGGAACGGCACTGCGGCACAATAGTGGAGTTGCTGCCTAACCCAGAGATTAGTGCGGGTGTCACAGGTTATGGGGAGAAGGCAGGAGAATGGGGTACGAGGGAGAGATAGATCAGCCATGATTGAATGGCGTAGACTTGATAGGCCGAATGGCCTAATTCTACTCCTATCAGGGAGAGTTAGATTTCGCTCTCAGGGCTAACGGAATCAGGGGAGATGGCAGGACGGGGTACTGGTTTTGGGTGATCAGCCATGATCATAGTGAATGGTGCTGCTGGCTCGGAGGGCCAATTGGTCTACTCCTGCACCTGTTTTCTATGTTTCTAAAGCCACACCATCATCTCATGGATGGACGGATGCTAGCCACAAGGTAACCTCTAACAACCTCTCTCTCCTCCCATTTCTTACCCTTCCCTCGCCCGCACCCCACCCCACCCCACTGTGGCCCATCTAGACTCGCACCTCTTTCAGCCCTCCCCTCACCCCTCTAACCCTCCCCCCCCCCCCCCTCCTCCCCTCCCCCCAAACATTCCTTCCCCATGCTTCACAATCCTATCGTACAGACTATGCTTTAATCTAGGGTCTTTGTTCAAACCATCTGCCCCCTCGCCAGTGTCCATCTATTACCTGAGATAGACACAGAATGCTGGAGTAACTCAGAGGAAAAGGCAGCATCTCTGGAGAGAAAGAATGGGTTTAAGGAATGGGTGAGGAAATTCCTTCCATCCAGAGATCAAAATGCTGGAGTAACTCGCTGAGTTACTCCAGTATTTTGTGTATCTTCGATTTAAAGCAGCATCTGCAGTTTCTTCCGACACCTGCCACGCTTGATCCTGCCTCCTCTTTCCCAGCTGGAACCGAAACGTCACCTATCCATGTTCTCCAGAGATGCTTCCTGCCTGAGTTATTCAAGCATTTTGTGTCGAAAAGTGGAACTTGCTACGAAAAGTGGAATCAGATACAATCAGCAGGTTTGAGAGACATTTGATTTGAAGTTTGAAATTTCCAAACACTTTTTAATCAACTCGCACCGAACGACTAGTTCCAACGTTTTCGCCAGTTAAAGGA
Source organism: Amblyraja radiata (assembly GCF_010909765.2). Classification (NCBI taxonomy): domain Eukaryota; kingdom Metazoa; phylum Chordata; class Chondrichthyes; order Rajiformes; family Rajidae; genus Amblyraja; species Amblyraja radiata. The sequence goes on along the minus strand of NC_045967.1, from coordinate 59,922,796 downwards.
TATTGGGAACACCTTTTTTACTCACCTTCTGTCCCCTCTGTCCAGCTTCCGGGTTTACCGTTCGCAGGAGTTCCCACGGTAACCGCAAGAGTTATTACGGATATCGCACGGATATCGCACTGGCCACTACGTTCATATAATGTTGCAATGCTCAACCACAAGTGTACAAGTCACTCTTGGAGAAATTCAAGCTTGCTTGAATTTTCTCCCGAGTCACCAAGTTACACGATTACCTGCCGTTAGCGCCACGGTGGTCCACGGTTGTCCACGAATGCCGCACTGTTATGGCACGAGGTTCCCACGATGTTAAACTCTGGTTAACTCTTGCGTCAAGTCGCCCCGTGAGAAAGGCCTATTATACTCGTAGATCTCTCTGCTCTACAACACTAACCAGAGGCCTACCATTCACTGTGTAGGTACTGCCCTTGTTCGATGTCTCAAAATGCAACACCTCACACTTCTCTGTATTCAATTCCATCAACTATTCCTCTGCCCACCTGGCCAATCGATCCAGATCCTGCTGCAATCTTTCACAACCATCTTCACTATCTGCAAAACCACTCACTTTTATATCATCAGCAAACTTGCTAATCTTGCCCTGTATGTTCTCATCCAAATCATTGATGTAGATGACAAACAGTAACGGGCCCAGCACTGAACCCTGAGGCACATCACTAGTCACAGGCCTCCATTTTGAGGAGCAACCTTCCACCATCACCCTCAGCTTCCTTCCGTGGAGTTAATTTGCTATCCATTCAGCTATCTCTCCTTGGATCTCATGAGATCTAACCTTCCAGAGCAGCCTACCATGATGCACCTTGTCGAACGCCTTACTGAAATCCATGTTCACAACATCTACAGTTCTGCCCTCATCGACCTTTTTGCTCACATCATCAAAAAAATCAATCAGATTTGTGAGACATGACCTCCCACGTACAAACCCATGCTGACTGTCCCTAATCAGCCCTTGCCCATCCAAATGCCTCTATATCCTATCCCTCACAATACTCTCCAGTAACTTACCAATTACAGATGTTAAGCTCACCGGCCTATAGTTCCCAGCATTTTACGAAGGGGAAATCATGCTTGACTAATCTTCAGGCGTTTTTGAGAATGCAACTAGGAAAAATGGACAAGGGAGAGCCAGTGGATGTAGTGCACCTGGATCTTCAGAAAGCCTTTGATAAGGTCCCACATAGGAGATTAGTGGGCAAAATTAGGGCACATGGTATTGGGGGTAGAGTGCTGACATGGACAGAAAATTGGTTGGCAGACAGGAAACAAAGAGTAGGGATTAACGGGTGCCTTTCAGAATGGCAGGCAGTGATTAGTGGGGAAACGCAAGGCTCGGTGCTGGGCCCAGGATTTACAATATACATTGATTATTTAGATGAGGAGATTGGAGGTAACATTAGCAAATTTGCAGACGACACAAAGCTGGGTGGCAATGTGAACTGTGAGGAGGATGCTATGAGGATGCAGGGTGACTTGGACAGGCTGAGGGGAGTGGGCAGATGCATGGCGGATGCAGTTTAATGTGGATAAATGTGAGGTTATTCACTTTGGTGGCAAAAACCGGAAGGCGGTTCTCTGGATACTTTCAAGAGAGAGCTAGATAGGGCTTTTAAAGATAGCGGAGTCAGGGGATAGGGGGAGGAAGCAGGAACGGGGTACTGATTTGGGATGATCAGCCATGATCACATTGAATGGCGGTGCTGGCTCGAAGGGCCGAATGGCCCACTCCTGCACCTATTGTCTATTGTCTCTAATAGCCACTAATCCAGGCAGCTTTCTGGACAACATCTTGAGCCCCCTCTCCATACTCTCCACTATATACCTGTAATGAGATGAGCAGACTGCACATAATTCGTGGCCGGGCTTCAGTTGAATAAATCTGCATCATGACTTCCTTACATTTACACTCAATGCCCCGACTGACGCTGGGAGTTCACCACACGGCCACTTTGTCTTGCTGCTGGTTATTGCAAAGACAGACACAAATTCTGGAGTAACTCAGCGGGTCAGGCAGCATCTGTGGAGAACATGGCCAGGCGATGTTTTGGGTCGGGACCCTTGAAAACCTAATTTGAGGAAGGACATCCTTGTGATTGAGGCAGTGCAGCGTAGGTTCACGAGATTGATCCCTGGGATGGCGGGACTGTCATATGAGGAAAGATTGAAAAGACTAGGCTTGTATTCACAAAATTATAAAAGGACTAGACAAGCTAGATGCAGGAAAAATGTTCCCAGTGTTGGGCGAGTCCAGAACCAGGGGCCACAGTCTTGGAATAAAGGGGAGGTCATTTCAGACTGAGGTGAGAAAAAACTTTTCACCCAGAGAGTGGTGAATTTGGGGAATTCACTGCCACAGAGGGCAGTGGAGGACAAGTCACTGGATGGATTTAAGAGAGAGTTAGATAGAGCTCTAGGGGCTAGTGGAGTCCAGGGAAATGGGCTGAATGGTTTGGAGTTTGTAAAATGTGTGCAGGATAGTTTTTTGCAGCAATACATAGAGGTACCTACTAGAGGAGGGGCAGTGTTGGACCTCCTGTTAGGAAATGAGACGGGACAGGTGGCGGAGGTATGCGTTGGAGAGCACTTCGGGTCCAGTGATCACAATACCATTAGTTTCAATATAATTATGGAGAGGGTCAGAACTGGACCTAGGGTTGAGATTTTTGATTGGAGAAAGGCTAACTTTGATGAGATGCGAAATGATTTAAAAGGAGTGAACTGGGACATTTTGTTTTATGGGAAGGATGTAGAAGTGAAATGGAGGACATTTAAAGGGGAAATTTTAAGTACAGAATCTTTATGTCCCTGTTTGGTTGAAAGGAAACAGTAAAAATTGGAAAGAGCCCTGGTTTTCAAGGCAAATTGGACATCTTGTTCGGAAAAAGAGGGAGATCTACAATAATTATAGGCAGCATGAAGTAAATGAGGTGCTTGAGGAGTATAAAGAATGTAAAAAGAATCTTAAGAAAGAAATTAGAAAAGCCAAAAGACATGAGGTTGCTTTGGCAAGTAAGGTGAAAGTAAATCCAAAGGGTTTCTACAGCTATATTAATAGCAAAAGGATAACGAGGGATAAAATTGGTCCACTGGAGAGACAGAGTGGACAGCTATCTGCAGAGCCAAAAGAGATGGGGGAGATATTGAACAAGTTATTTTCTTCGGTATTCACCAAGGAGAAGGATATTGAATTATGTGAGGTAAGGGAAACAAGTAGAGTAGCTATGGATACTATGAGTTTCAAAGTAAAAGAAGTACTGACACTTTTGAAAAATATAAAAGTGGATAAGTCTCCAGGTCCTGGCAGGATATTCCCTAGGACATTGAGGGAAGTTAGTGTAGAAATAGCCAGGGCTATGACAGAAATATTTCAAATGTCATTAGAAACGGGAATAGTCCCCGAGGATTGGCGTACTGCGCATGTTGTTCCATTGTTTAAAAAGGGTTCTAAGAGTAAACCTAGCAATTATAGGCCTGTTAGTTTGACTTCAGTGGTGGGCAAATTAATGGAAAAGATACTTAGAGATAATATATATAAGCATCTGGATAAACAGGGTCTGATTAGGAACAGTCAGCATGGATTTGTGCCTGGAAGGTCATGTTTGACTAATCTTCTTGAATTTTTTGAAGAGGTTACTAGGGAAATTGACGAGGGTAAAGCAGTGGATGTTGTCTATATGGACTTTAGTAAGGCCTTTGACAAAGTTCCTCATGGAAGGTTGGTTAAGAAGGTTCAATTGTTGGGTATAAATGCAGGAGTAGCAAGATGGATTCAACAGTGGCTGAATGGGAGAAGCCAGAGGGTAATGGTGGATGGTTGTTTGTCGGGTTGGAGGTAGGTGACTAGTGGGGTGCCTCAGGGATCGGTGTTGGGTCCTTTGTTGTTTGTCATGTACATCAATGATCTGGATGAAGGTGTGGTAAATTGGATTAGTAAGTATGCAGATGATACCAAGATAGGGGGTGTTGTGGATAATGAAGAGGATTTCCAAAGTCTACAGAGTGATTTAGGCCATTTGGAAGAATGGACTGAAAGATGGCAGATGGAGTTTCATGCTGATAAATGTGAGGTGCTACACCTTGGCAGGACAAATCAAAATAGGAAGTACATGGTAAATGGTAGGGAATTGAAGAATACAGTTGAACAGAGGGATCTGGGAATAACCGTGCATAGTTCCTTGAAGGTGGAATCTCATATAGATAGGGTGGTAAAGAAAGCTTTTGGTATGCTAGCCTTTATAAATCAGAGCATTGAGTATAGAAGCTGGGATGTAATGTTAAAATTGTACAAGGCATTGGTGAGACCAAATCTGGAGTATTGTGTACAATTTTGGTCGCCCAATTATAGGAAGGATGTCAACAAAATAGAGAGAGTACAGAGGAGATTTACTAGAATGTTGCCTGGTTTCAACAACTAAGTTACAGAGAAAGGTTGAATAAGTTAGGTCTTTATTCTCTGGAGCGCAGAAGGTTAAGGGGGGAAATGATAGAGGTCTTTAAAATGATGAGAGGGATAGACAGAGTTGATGTGGATCAGCTTTTCCCCTTGAGAATAGGGAAGATTCAAACAAGAGGACATGACTTCAGAATTAAGGGACAGAAGTTTAGGGGTAACATGAGGGGGAACTTCTTTAGTCAGAGAGTGGTAGCGGTGTGGAATGAGCTTCCAGTGGAAGTGGTGGAGGCAGGTTCGTTGGTATCATTTAAAAATAAATTGGATAGGCATATGGATGAGAAGGGAATGGAGGGTTATGGTATGAGTGCAGGCAGGTGGGACTAAGGGAAAATAATTGTTCGGCACGGACTTGTAGGGCCGAGATAGCCTGTTTCCGTGCTGTAATTGTTATATGGTTGTTATATGGTTATATGATATGGGAGAAGGCAGGCACGGGTTATTGATTGGGGACGATCAGCCAAGATCACAATGAATGGTGGTGCTGGCTCGAAGGGCCGAATAGCCTCCTCCTGCACCTATTTTCAATGTTTCAATGTTTCTAACATCACCTGTCCATTTTCACCAGAGATGCTGCCTGAGCCGCTGAATTACTCCAGCATTTAGTGACTATCGTTAGCTTATCTTGGCACTATTGTGTAGACTGAAGGTGGGCCGAAGGGCCTTTTCCGATGCTGTCCTTTTCTATATTCTATGTTCTAAATCCCCACCCAAACTGCACATTAGTTCCGTGGTCACCCGAAGGCCCCGAACAGTTCCCGGGGGTCAGTACCGGTCACAAGCTGCTTATTCTCCCGCTCCGGGTCCCTACTGTTCGGGGATTGTGCACCTCCGTCTCTGGGAGCCCCAGTTCCCCCTTCCCTCCCTCCCTCCCTCCCTCCACTGAGCAATGCGACGCTGCAACACGGGCTAAAGCAGCGACCAGGAGCGGCGCGACCAGCGGGGCGGGAGCGGGGTCCACACACTCACCTTATGATGGGGCAAACTTGCAACTCACCGACTGCGCTACCGTCCCGATCCGGGATCAGGCTGTTTCAGCGCCGCCTCGCTCACTGCGGGGATGTGGAGCGGAACAGCTCGACTGAAAGTGAAACCCAGCATTTTCCCGGAAAGGGGCGGGACTGCAACTCTCGAGTGCAAAAACCAAGATACTGGTTTATACCTAAAGCGCTCAAAGTTGCGAAGTTAGTAACTCAACGGGTCAGTCTGAATCCTCACAGCAAAAGGTGAGATGGCGGATCGGCTTGGAATCCGCCTTCAGACTGCAAGCAAGGGGAGGGAGAGGGAGGGAGAAGGAGGGGGGGAGGGGGGGGGGGAGGAGTGGAGGGCGGAGGCGGAGAGGGGGAGAGGGGGAGAGGGGGGGAGGGATGAGGGCGGGGGTTGGAGAAGGGGGGAGAGGGGGTGGGTTGAAGGGGTGAGGGAGGGGTGTTGAAGAGCTGGAGGCCCGAAAAGACTAGGGACCAAATAGGACTGGCCACAAACAACCTCAGGCATACCTAGTCCCTCCACAGATGCTGCCTGACCCGGAGATACTCCAGCACTTTATGTTCAGCGTTTCAATTCAGGACCGTGGTCAGCAGAGGGATGAAAGTTTCCTTCTGGTTTTTGCGAATAGTTGTGCCTTTGGTCTGAATTTCAAATTGTCTTATTGGCCGTCATTCTCCCGTCTAGACCCTTCCATTACTTGTTGATAAAAGCGATGTTAGACGGTAATATCCTTTCCCTGGGATGGAAAATTCAAATACTAGAGGGGATAGCTTGAAGGTGAGAGGAGGGAAGTTTTAAAGGCGACGCGAGGGGCAGATCTGAATGAATGAATACGTTTATTGGCCAAGTATTCACATACAAGGAGTTTGCCTTGATGCTCCGCCCGCAAGTGACAACATGACAGGCATAACACATAAAACATGATAATAAAACATTTACCA